>NW_026857123.1:0-101043 GCF_026571515.1 Ruditapes philippinarum | reverse complement strand
AAAGTTTTTAAAGCAAAATTATAAGTTCAAAGAGGAAATAACTTTTGAAATAAAGATGCTAGAGTTATGAACCTTGTCATTCATGATGTGAGTAATAAAAAGAACAATTATCTTAGGTCTAGAGTAGATACCATTTATAATAACAAAGATAATTTATATACAAGACGGCCAAGATGGCCCTGAAATCGCTCACCTGAGTATAAAAACTCTCCATGACAAGGGACAAGTAATATTGTGAACTATAAACAAAAGCAGATATAAAATCTAAATATAAACTGATATCACAAAGTTCAAATTTGTATCTAAAATAGTGCATGTATAAAAACATAACCAGTTGCTATTGCTAATTCCAAAAGATGTGTATATATAAGAACAAGAACTGTCGGAGGACAGTAACGCTCGACTATTCGAAAATTTGTCACAAGGGTGTTTCATTGATTATAATAATGCTTACCTATATGAATACATAAAATTGTCGGAAAAGGTACAAACCCTTCAAGTTTCAATACATTCCCTTCAGTAGTTATGGAGATACAAGCTTACACACAAAAACTTAACCAAGAATTTATGAATCCAAAAAGGGGCATTATTATGCGAAAAAGAAAATCCAAGTTATGGGACTTGTGCCAATCATCTTAGATAATCACAGACAACAAGAGTGTTAAGTTTCAATCCATTCCCTTCAGTAGTTATGGAGATACCAGCTTACACGCAAAAAATTAACCAAGAATTTCTAAGTCCAAAAAGGGGCATAATTATGTTAAAAAGCAAATCAGACTGATGGGCCTTGTGTCAATCATCTTAGATAATCACAGAGAACAAGTGTGTGAAGTTTCAATCCATTCCCTTCAGTAGTTATGGAGATACCAGCTTACACGCAAAAACTTAACCAAGAATTTCTAAGTCGAAAAAGGGACATTATTAAGTAAAAAAGCAAATCAGAGTTATGGGACTTGTGCCAATCATCTAAGATAATCACAGAAAACAAGTGTGTGAAGTTTCAATCCATTCCCTTCAGTAGTTACGGAGATACCAGCTTACACGCAAAAACTTAACCAAGAATTTCTAAGTCGAAAAAGGGGCATTTTTATGTAAAAAAGCAAATCAGAGTTATGGGACTTGTGCCAATCATCTTTGATAATCACAGAGAACAAGCGTGTGAAGTTTCAATCCATTCCCTTCAGTAGTTATGGAGATACCAGCTTACACGCAAAAACTTAACCAAGAATTTCTAAGTCGAAAAAGGGGCATTATTATGTTAAAAAAGCAAATCAGAGTTATGGGACTTGTGCCAATCATCTTAGATAATCACAGAGAACAAGTGTGTGAAGTTTCAATCCATTCCCTTCAGTAGTTATGGAGATACCAGCTTACACGCAAAAACTTAACAAGAATTTCTAAGTCGAAAAAGGGGCATAATTATGTAAAAAAAGCAAATCAGAGTTATGGGACTTGTACCAATCATCTTAGATAATCACAGAGAACAAGTGTGTGAAGTTTTCAATCCATTCCCGATCAGTAGTTAATATGGACATACCAGCTTACACGCAAAAACTTAACCAAGAATTTCTAAGTCAAAAAAGGGACATAATTATGTAAAAAAAGCAACCCAGAGTTATGGGACTTGTACCAATCATCTAAGATAATCACAGAGAACAAGTGTGTGAAGTTTCAATCCATTCCCTTCAGTAGTTATGGAGATACCAGCTTACATACAAAAACTTAACCACAAATTTCTAAGTCGAAAAGGGGCATAATTATGTAAAAAAGCAAATCAGAGTTATGGGACTTGTGCCAATCATCTTAGATAATCACAGAGAACAAGTGTGTGAAGTTTCAATCCATTCCCTTCAGTGGTTATGGAGATACCAGCTTACATACAAAAACTTAACCACAGGGACGCCGACGCCGACACCGACGCCGACGCCGACAAATGGGTGACTGCATTAGCTCGATTATTCTGCGAATAGTCGAGCTAAAAATCAATGACCCCCTGGGACGGGCCAATTTTGATCCCATAACTTTTATTTAAACAAACTTGGTACACATTCACCAGATGATTCATGCAAAATATCTATGCTTTAGCTATTAAGCTTTTTTTTTAAAAGAAGATTTTTAAGCTTTTACTATAAACATATAAGGAAAATCAATGAGCACACATGGCGGGGCCAATTTTGACCCCAGGGTTTTTATTTGAACAAATTGGTAGACTCTAACTAAAAGATGTTTCATGCCATATATCTAAGCTCTAGCTCCTTTGGTTTTTTATAAAAGAGATATTTTAAGTTTTTCTTTCAGTTGCCATGGCAACCAGAGTTCTGCATTGAATTAAATACTTTGAATTAAAGTTGACCACCAAAGGAACATTCCTGTGAAGTATGGATGAAATTGGCTTAGCACTTTATGAGATGTTGTTTAAAGTAAAAGTTGATGGACCCATGCCGGACGAAAAGGGATCACAAAAGCTCACCATATCCCTTTGTGACAGGTGAGCTAATAAGATAAAATCCATTTCAAAAACAGTTTTTATCCAAAAAATCCAAAACTTTCATCTGAAATCTGAATGTGGATGCCAACGCTGTGGTGAGGACAGCTCTCCATATACTTTGCACAGTCAAGCTAACAATTGGCATTTTGGAACCAAAATATAGATTTCCAACTTCAAAGTATATTGATGAATATGAGCAACAATGTAATATATTTTGCTGTTGTATCATTGATTGAATAGTGTCTGTATATCTGACTTTTCACTTCTTATTTATATGAGAAATAAACAATAACAATATTAGATATAAAACATTTTATATAGTTAACATATCTTTAACTGCATTTATAACTCATGTAAACAGCATGACAAAATATGAAAATTTCAAATTTATACAAATGAAAACATGTTATGTATTTCATATAACTTTGACCATACATTGATGTACAACAATAGAGGCAAACATAACAAGGAATATCAATATATGAGCCGCGTCATGAAAAAACCAACGTAATGCGTTTGCGACCGGCATGGATGCAGACCAGTCTGATCAGACTCCATGCTGTTTGCTATCAGTTTCTCTACTTGTAATAGAGTTGGCAAGCGAACAGCATGGATCCCGATAAGACTACGCGGACACGCAGGTTAGTCTGGATCCTTGCTGGACGCATACCCACTTGTCATGACGCGGCTCATGTACTCCAATGTACCTGTAATGGGTAGTAAGAATAAGTTATCTGTATGAAAGTCTCAGAGAAATTGATGATTTAATGATAGGTGTTAAACAGTCAAAATCATTTCTGGCACAATATAATAAAATGAGCATATTGTCATATTCACCTCGTTTTTTTTTCCCTTTTGTCAATACATAACTGTATCTTTATAGTTTGCTTTAACCATGCTAAACTAAAAACTGATGGAGATAATAAAACACAAGAGGGCCATGATGGCCCTAATATTGCTCACCTGAATATAAATACCTTTAATGACAAGGAAAAAGTAAACTATAAGCAAAAGAAGTCTCTTGTTGCTATTCAAAATCAGTGGTTTCTTTGGAGGTCACTGAATGCTATGCAATTCAATGGTGAAGTTTGGCTAAAATTAGCCCAGTCATTTATGGGGAATTGTTGTTAAAGTAAAACTTTACAGACAGTCAGACGATGGATGGACTGACACCAGACAAATTGCAATCACAAAAGCTCACTTGTCACTCTGTGGCAGGTGAGCTAAAAAAGTGAATATAGGTGATTAAAGTTTTCACAGGATCACTTTGAACTTGACAAGCACCTTATCAATGTGGGTGATCATCCTATGTAGTAAGAAGTATATTGGTCAGTTGGTTCTCTTGTTATTGAGTGAAAACAATTTTTAAAGACCTTGACCTTCACACGTTGGTGCATGAAAATATTAAGTGTCTGTTACTCAACATTGAATGGTTCAAATCCTATGAAGTTTGAAAAAAAGTTCTTATATCCTTGAGTGGAAATGGTAACCTTGACCTTTATGCATCTGCACCCAAACAAAGAGGCATTCCACTAAATGAAGGTGATTTTCCTATGAAGTTTTATGGCTTTTGGTCAAATGGTTCCCTAGTGATTGATCACATTCAAGGCCACTGACCTTGACCTTCATGCATTTGTGCCCAAGAACAATAGGTGTTATACTCAATGAGAATGGCCATCCCATGAAGTTTGAGTAATCATCTAATCAAGTTTAAGTGAAATGGTTCTCTAGTTATTGAGCAGAAACAATTTTCACATTCAAGGCCACTGACATTTACCTCAAGGCATGTATGCCCAAAAACAGAGGCCTTCTACTCAATGAGATTAATCATCCTATAAAGTTGGAACGGTGTGCATCAAATAGTTCTCTAGTTATTAAGTGGAAATGGTTTTCACAGTCACTGTGACCTTGACCATTAAGCATGGGCATCCAAAATTAATAGGAATCTTCTATTCAATAAGGGTAATCATCTTATAAGGTTTGAAAGCTTATGTCATATAGTTCTGTAGTTATTGAGCAAAAAAGCATTCTCACATTCAAGGTCTCCATAACATTGGTCCTCACACATCAGCATCTGACTGACCATTATTTGCAAAACAATATGGCACGCCTCGATAATTAGATAAATAAAAACAGTAATATTTTTAGATAATTTTGATTTTCTCAAAATTTACTTTATACAGAGATACATATTTATTATAAGCAGTTTCTGAAATTTCATACACCAGTATTTATCTTATATCTAGATATACAGGTTTAACACTTAATCCAAGTTTAAATTTAGCAATTGCAAAATGCAAATGAAAAAAAGAAAAATGTGAGTAACTCTTCTTTTAATTTGCAAACTTTTGCAAATGAAGCAGGCAGTTAAAGAACATAACTTGGTAAGATTTTGTAAAAAGACATGAATTATTAATAAAAATGTCATCATCAAAGGCAAAAATTGTGCCTTGTTTATTCCAATTATTCTCCTTTCAAAATACATGTAATTAACTTTGCTGAAAACATTATTTCCTAAGCTATCCAGTGACTAGGTATCTTTCCATATAGGTTTCATTTACTATCGTTAGCCAATCAGAGTGTTCCTTTTACAGGTAGGAGAAGCTATCAAGGATCTTTACAAAACATCAGAATGGTCTTAGACAAGTTCAATAAATGACAACTTTGAGGCACTTTCTCAACTTCAGTAAGAAACAAGGTGATGGTCTTTTTTATGCTAATTGATGTCCGAAACTGCACAGTCCTGCCAGTTTGTACTGCTATTATTGTCTACCATTGGTGATTTTTTGTTATAATTACAAATGGATATAAAAAACTTTATTAGATAGCATACATGTACATGGCTTATATTTAACTAATTGCATATACGTTTTTTACGTTAAGCAATTACAAAATAAACAGATATATGTAGTTCATGGATATTAATACAATGTTGAAAAAAAAGTTCTGATTGGTTTCAGTGGGTTAAAATTTATTGTACTCGCAAAATTTGCAAGTGAATAAAAATGTTTAAATCTAGACTTGTTTATCTGCTGCATTTTTGTAATGGATCTGTCTTGTCTTAAATGTGGAACAGTCCATTTAATGAATTTCAGCATGTACAAAAACTGAGCTACTAACAGTATATAGCCTCATCAAACTTCATACATGCTGACCTGGCAAAGGCTTATCACTTTCAGTTGGCTAAATGTTAATTGTCATATCTTTGATAATTGGAGAAAGTTAATTCCCTCAAAAATGCTTTTTTCTGTTTGCTATTAATTAGAAAACAAAAGATTTCTCAAGACAAATTATATCCAATACTGTATGTCAGGTAAAACATGATTATGTAAATGTTTTATTAAACAGGAAAAAATTCTCAATCAATGCATGATTGTAAATGCATTAGGTAAACATTTTCCATTTGGAAAGTTTGCCAACAACGAGGACATTCCCAGCCTGGAATATTTGACAGCTTTTGTTCATCTTGATCTCCTAGTGACAGATTATTTTGAAATATTTTATGTGGTCTGTTTTCTGGGTGTATGTTTAAACCACAGTTTCTTGAGTTATACGGAGAGGTGTTTGAGTGACTGGAGCCGTATCGTGCATTCTCTCTCGACCGATTACTGCCACCTGATCTGTTCCTTTCAGAAGACACTGTTCTTTGTGATGTAAATCTTAAACTTGGGAAATCTTCCAGCGAGCGGGTTTTCTCTAGAGCATTCTTTTCTTGGCGAAGTTCTTCATACTAATAAAAAAAAAGCAAGTAAATCAAGAGAAGAAAACACAAAAAAAATATTTAAAAGCATATTTATTCACGATCATTTCTTTATTCCAACAAAACTGCCTTAAAGATATGCAGAGTTGTGTAAACTAACAAATAATCAAAGTCAATAAATAATGAATTTATTACACTTCTTTTTGCTTTACTTTAATTTTAACTGACATGATTATTATGTATATGCCTCTTAAAAAATTTCTAGGATTTACAATAGTTAAATAAAATTTCTAGTAAATCAAAATAAGTACAGATCACAGAGATAACAACAATGATTTTATAAAGTAAAAAATTGAATAAAGTGGACAAACTAGAACTGCCACTGTCATGGCGTGAATACCCCCGCATTACACTTTGTCAGAATCACATTTTTGAAATCAAGGCCCTGTGACCTTGACCCAGTGACCTCAAAATCAATAGGGGTCATCTACTCACCATGACTAACCTCCATGCCAAATATGAAGACTGTGGGTCAAAGGAATCTGAAGTTATTGGCGGACAAGGAAAAACTAACGGACAGCCGGACGGAAAAGCTGATTCCAGTATACCCCCTATAACTTCGTTGTGTGGGGGTATTAATATGAAAATTGCACATCCATGCTTCTTCAATATTGTCAGTGAACCAAAACACAGCATACATTTAAAGGAATATTTAGGTAAAATAATGACAAAAATACTAAAATGATCTCATGTACTCAAATCACGCTAAAATGATGTTTCTTAAAGTTCCAGCTTGAATTTCTGCTTAAATTCTATTTTTTGGGGTTTGAAACGTAAATATATCTATATATGTTTAACATGTGTACACAGTATCTTGAATTTTTTGAGAGTGTACGCAGTATCATAAGGTCTATTTCCTGTAAATAGTACGTTTTAAGACATTTTTCGTACAAAGGAAAAATAACAAAGATTTAAAATATATTAATGAAACAGGTTCTACAATAAAATAACTTCCAGCTGTGTGAAACTTTCAGTTTAATCGACAATTTCTCAATTTCCGTAACATTACAACGCTGGGTGTATGCAATATGCAGAATCAAAATTGCATTCAACGCGAAATATTGACAAAAAAAGGAAGACTTGTGTCAAGGCATTTGGAATATCAAAACTAGAAGTAAGGACATCTTCTTTGCAAAAGAAATTAAATTCAAATCGTTTTTTTGTTTAAAATACCAGTTGAAAAAGTGTTTGAAGTATCAGAATTTTGAGGATGCGCGCACATGGTATGACCCCCTTGCAAGCACCATTGATATCATGCTACCAAAAAAAACTTTTCTCTGAGTACTTTGTGCTTAGGTGAGCCAAAAAATGAGTGGTTTATCAAACAAACAAAATATTCATTGAAATAATATATGAGCTGCGTCACGACAAAACCGACATAATGCGTTTGCGACCAGCATGGATCCAGACCAGCCTGCACGTCCGCGCAGTCTGATCAGGATCCATGCTGTTCGCTATCAGTTTCTCTATTTGTAATAGAGTTTGTAAGCGGCTCAATTACATAACACAATTCACCTGTTGTCTAAGTGAGCCAAGCTGAGCTGACATCTTCCTTGTATCATCTGCTTTTATTCTAAGTCTTTCATCAGCATTCCTAAACCTAGCTTTTTCTTCTTGCAGACAGGTACTTAAAATCTTAACCTTAAAAGATCATGGACAAAGTGAATAATTTTAATCAACAAAATTAGTTTAAGCACATTTACTTTAGTTTGTTGGTGATAAAATATTGAAGCTTACTTCAACCATCTATTTATGAGTCTGTTCCTATATTTAACCAGTTCAGATGCCATATAAGGATTTACACCCACTCTCCCTGAGCTAAGAGATAGACACCTTAACTACTAAATCATCTCTCCCCTGGTAGTTAGGTCTATGTACATACTAGAAATTATTTATCCAATTATTAACAACTGTTTCATTGAGAGAATTTTTTTCTAAAAATCTTACATTTTCTACTAATGCTTCATAGGCTTCATTTTTCTGAATAAGCTCTCTTTTCATGTCTGCTTTGTCTTTTATCAACATGTTTTCCAATTCCTCCTTTTCATCTTTGATCAGCTGGAAAATAATTTTGGTATATCCATTAACAATGGACATTATACTGCTGACATTTTATTATGGATTGCTTTAAATTCTGACCTGTTCATCTTTTTGTGGAACAGTTTATGTAACAATTGGTCTACCAACAGTATATATGTAGTTTGATCTAACTAAATAAAGAGCAGACTGCCTGTCTCTGTATAGAGTGTAACTTCCGAAATCTGGAACTTCTGAAATCCGGAAACTTCTGAAATCAGAACATTTTTCAGGGTCCCGAAATTTCACCTTCTGTTTTCTATATAATTAAAACCTAGGAATTATGGAACTTCTAAATTCCGAACGATTTTCAGGTAAAATTTGGGTTATATCAACTGAAATCTACTTCCAAAATCCGGAAATGATAAGGTGTGAAGGAATATCTTAAACAATTGATGTTAAGTGT
The DNA here is from genome assembly GCF_026571515.1 of Ruditapes philippinarum. Classification (NCBI taxonomy): domain Eukaryota; kingdom Metazoa; phylum Mollusca; class Bivalvia; order Venerida; family Veneridae; genus Ruditapes; species Ruditapes philippinarum. Next base: position 92,313 of record NW_026857123.1, on the reverse strand, counting down.
TTCTTTTTGTTCGATTAATTCCGAACCTCTGAATTCCGGTAACTTCAAAATTCAGAACTTTTTGGCTAGTCCCATAGGTGTTTGGTTTTGAAGTTACACTGTATATGCACTGTATTAGCTCTATATAGGTGGCATAGAAAAGTCACAGTTGATAAAATTAAATGATTAAGTTTTTTTTATTGCTCTGAGATTTACTTTAACTAAAATTTGTCATTTGGTTTTCCCCAAAAGTATGTATTTGTCTCGTGTTGATTTTCTATGCATTTACCTAGTGTTTTTGTACTTTGGAAAGAAACTGGAAGGATAAAATGTTGCATGTTTGGTAAGAGATATCAAAAATTGGTATATTAATCTATTTACAAATTAATTTATGATTATTATAATACTATTACATTATAAATATGGAACATGGCAATGGACGTTGTAAAATGTGTTTGCCAATAAAATTTTTGAAAAATCTTGAAAATCTTGTTATTTACATGATAATAAACAAGAAATGTTTTTTAAAACATGTATACCATCCACCCCCAAACACTAGCCAATTAGCCAAGTGGCAAGATCATTCTGACCAAGTTCAAGTTATTGGTTACATGGTCAATGTGACCTTGACATTTGACCCTGTGACCTCAAAATCAATGACCTAAACACCAATGAAGTTTGAGGGCAAATGGCCCATGGATTGTTAAATTATTGGTGGGAAACCATTTTGACAAACAAAGTGAATGTTACCTTGACCTCGGCCCCCTGCTCCCATAATCAATAGGGTGCTTGACTGGCAAAGACCAATGCACCTATATATTTTGGGGTTGTTAAGTTATTGGTCGGAAACTGTTTTACAGACAAGGTGAATGTGACCTTGACCTTTAATCACTTGACCTTCAAATCATAAGGGGTCCCCTACTAGCCAACACCAATGCACCTGCAAAGTTTGAAGAGCCCATGGGTTGTCAAGATATTTTGTTATAAAAGGTCAATGTGACCTTGAACTAGTGACCCCAAAAAGTTACAGGTTGGACAAATCTCAATACAAAGTAAGATGTTCCTAGGTTGAGCATTCTTAGCTATTTCTTGGAAATAGTTCTGTATACCGACCAACAAATACCCCTACTTCTTTGAAAGGGGCATAATAACTGAGTTATAAACAGACTGGAATAAACAATCCCAACACTGACGACTGTATAATATGTAATATGATTAGAAAAAACACTTTTATTTCCAAGAACTCAAAAAACTTACTTGATTCGTCTTTGTAAGTTCTTCAACTTCTTCTCTTAATCTTAGAATTTCTGCTTCAGTGGATCCCTGGTAACATAGATGCTAGCTATATTATCACAATCATAGATGCTAGCTATATTATCACAATCATTTATCTGGTAACATAGATGCTAACTATATTATCACAATCATTTATCAATTAATTCAGATAATGTAAAGTGATTATGGAATGACAACAGCCTAAGACATTAACAAAAATAAGAAGATCATCTAAAGTATCTCTGTCCATGAGTGCAATTATTACAAGAGAAACTGTGGAAAACTGCATCAGAATTGCAGAACCACAGACAAAGTGGGAACAAATAGCCCAAAAAGTACCTGTAAATGGTGAAAGAGATAGAATAATGCCATGAAAAATCAATAAATTGAAAAACCAAAATATTTCATACAACATACATAATAAGTATGTGTCTTAGGAAATTTCATCAAATTACAAGTAGATTGTACATTTAATGCAGAGATATATTTCATTTGGGAACTCTTCTACTTCACCACTTTAACAATAATTGTTTCTAATTACAGCTTTTCTAGCTTAAAAAAAATTGGTTGTACTCAAAACTACTCACTTAACAGTTGTATTTTATTCAGAAGTGCTTTTTCTTTGGGCTTTGGTTGTAAGTTCACTAACACAGTCTAGTTCATATGGCCACTTTCTAGTTACAGGCATTATAGGCACCTGAGTAGAATCAAAGTCACTCTGTAAGCTAGCTGGATAGCTTCCTCATTTGAAAAAAATGCAAAGACCCTTTCAGGCTGTGAGGAAAAAGTGGTTCAGAAGTGCTTAAAGCTGATGTTACTTACTTGGGAACTTGGATCACTATCAGTCTTAGATTGCTCTGCTGAGTCACTCTCTGAGCTCAACTCAAAGCTTTCATCTTTCACATGCAGCTGCTTTAGTTGATCTATTTCTCCCTCTTTTTCTTGAAGATGTCGCTTAAAAGTAATGCCACAACATAATTTCTATTGTCAAAATATCATTCTTGTACAGGGTAAGAAAAGAATATCATAGGAAAAGAAATATAAAAGCCAATTCTTAAAGGGACTCAACTGAGGTTTAAAAGCCTAAAAACATAACATTAGAATTTCTTACATAAATGAACTGGGGGGCTTAAAACAGAAATATGTGCAAAGATAGTTAAGAAATATACTTTAAAATAAATCGTAGTTTTATGCTTTTCTTAGCCTAATTTGAGTGAAAAGCGTTAAATTTTTTTTTACAATTTGTATAATTATTATGGAAAAACGAAGTGCGCGAATGATCAGAAAGTTTGCACAAAGATTTGTGGTCTACACCTACATCAAATGGTACATTTATCTGGAAAAAAATATTTTCTGTCCCATCATGTCAAAAAACCTCAGTGGGGTCCCTTTAAGAAATAATTAATTTCATTTCAATAATGTAAGTTCAATTCTAATTTATCAAATGAGAATAATAGGATAATCCAGATGTTTACATATTGTGTCTCTTCAAATGTTTCAGATGTAGGGAATGACAAATCATCCCATGTGAGAAATAAAAATTCTAGAAATTCCTAAAAAAAATTTTGAACTCCATGCAAGAATTAATCATGAAAAGATCCATGTCCACCTTTAAGTTTCTGCAACTTTTCATCTTCTCTTAAAGAACATAATTTCTCATAATTGGTCGCTCTAAGTGAAAATCTTAAAATATAAGTAATGCTTAAACAAATTGGTTGATTTTTCTCTGTACAGTTTTAAAGTCACACACACACACAAAATGGTCATATGACCATTATCTAGCTTTATTTTAACAGACAGCTGACCACATATGTCCCTCTGTGCATTATTTCACAAACAGAAATATTAGTAAAGTCTGAATACCTTAAATCAAGTGGATAGCAGCAAAGAATCTAAAGCCTCTAGCAGTATTTGAACCCATAAAGAATCAAGGGGCAAATGAGTTTAAGTGACTGTAACCATTCTGCCATAGACGCATCAAAAAGCATGAGGAAAGAATTGAGCCCCGTCATGACAAAACCAACATAGTGCGTTTGCAACCAGCATGGATCCAAACCAGCCGGCGTATCCGCGCAGTATGATCAGCATGGATCCTGATCAGACTGCCCGGATGAGCAAGCCGGTCTGGATCCTTGCAGGTCGCAAACCCATTATGTTGGTTTTGTTGTGACGCGGCTCAATTACCTGTAATTTCTGATTGGAAAAACGGAGCTGTTGTATTTCATTTCTCATTTTATCCATTTCTTTTTCATTTGTTGCAGTATCACTCTGTGTTTTCTAACATTTGAAAAAAGTACAATGTATTAAAATATACAAAAATATAAAAGATCTCATTTACTAAATGATGTATTTTTTTTATTATCAAATTGTCTTTATGTATTAATCAAATGAATTTTATTTATGTTAATAAATGATTCTTTAAAGTTATTTGAAGAGAATGAAAAGTCTGAAACTAATGGTTGTTCAGTATATAATATAACTAAGTTATCATTTTTTAATATATCTCTTAAACTTTTCCTTACAAAATATCATCCAGGGTAAATATCAAAATTGTATTATGAAATGCAATCTTACATTTTATTTAAAACTTTCCATTTAAAAGGCTAATTTAAAATTTATTGTTTACCTGTTTCATTTGTAGATTATGCAGTATACTCTTGGTTTTCATTAACTCATTAATAACATTGTTGAAATACTGTGCTGAAACACCAGGAGGCTCCTGAAAACTATCTCTTAAACTGAGGAATTCACTTGAATCTCTATCGGAGGAGGACAATTTTCCGGAGGAGAGAGAGCCGGGATCCTCGATACTCCCGCTAGCTCCATCTGCACTTACATGCACTGAACTACCTTGACTTCTATTGTCTGAAGACCATTTGTCAGTTCTTTGTTTCGTATCAGGAAATAAAAATATTTCTGGTGACGATACCTTTCTCGTATCTTGTAGTTTGTCATAACTTTCTGGAGCAGATTTTGATCTTAATACCGGCTCCTTGCTGCTTGTAGGTGTAACTCTCATCTCATCTAGTCTTATCTTTTGTTCTAAATGAGCACAGTGGTCTTTAAGATCTTTATTTTCTTTTTGTATTAAGCGCATATTTTGTAAAAGCAGCTCAAGGACTTTATCCACATTGCCATTTTGCTGCAGATTTTCAGTATTCTGCCATGGTGTTAAATGTCTGATAACAGTTCCTTGGGGTAAGAATGAAGGATCTGACTGCCCAGGAGTCTGCTGGTTATTTATCTGCTGGGTCCTGAACTCTGTCTGTGACATTTGTGTATATTCTGACAACGCTTTTTGATGTAAATCAGAAGGTTTAAACATTGTGCTTAATTTTGTTCTTCATATACCATTTAAATCCTCCTCCAATGGCTTTATCTGTGAGAAACAAGATAAAACAAAGTGTATTGATAGTTAAGATTATAATCATTTTAAAGTAAGAAAGTTGTACTACTTTTGGGAAAAAAGTTATGTTAATGACATACCATGATAAGCAAAGACCAACACATGAACATCTGAAATGTTTTAATTTAGATCTTCAGTTTAACAAGAGGGCCATGATGGCCCTAAGGTCGCTCACCTGTATAAAGGCACCCAGAGCGGGGCCAGTTTAAACCCCAGGGCTTTTTATTTGAACAAACTTGGAAGACACCCATTAGAAGATGTTCACGATGTTAAGTTTTTACTACACACATATAATGAAAGATAAATATGTTGTATTTGAAATACAAATACAAGCAACAAACAATGTAACAATGTGCAATGTAAAACATGAATAATGTAGGAGGAATTGCCACAGAAGAAGTGTTCACTATATATTCTGTATAAGGAAAAAATATTATATTCTGTATAAGGAAAAAAAACAAAGGGCCATAATTAGGTAAAAAATTATCTAATCACAAAACCTCTACAATATGCACCAGGGCACTTGATGACAAAGCTTCTGTGAAAGTTTGAACAAAATCTGTTGAGAAATGTAGGACTAGTTCAGCACAGAAGAATTTGTTCACTATATATTGATAATTCTGTATAAGGAAAAAAACAAAGGGGCATAATTAGGTCAAATATTATCCAATCACAAAACCGCGACAATATGCGCCAGGACACTTGATAACAAAGCTTCTGTGAAAGTTTGGTCAAAATCCGTTGAGAAATGTAGGAGAAGTTGCGCACGGTAGAAATTGTTCACAATATATTCTGTATAAGGAAAGAAACAAAGGGCCATAATTACGTCAAACATTATCCAATCACAAAACCCTGACAATATGTGCCAGGGCACTAGATAACAAAGCTTCTGAGAATGTTTGGTCAAAATCCGTTGAGAAATGTAGGAGGAGTTGCGCACAGAAGAAATTGTTCACAATATATTCTATATAAGGAAAAAAACAAAGGGCCATAATTAGGTCAAATATTATTCAATCGCAAAACCCGGACAATATGTGCCAGGGCACTTGATGACAAAGCTTCTGTGAAAGTTTGGTCAAAATCCATTGAGAAATGAAGGAGAAGTTGCGCACAGAAGAAATTGTTCACAATATATTCTATATAAGAAAAAACAACAAAGGGCCATAATAAGGTCAAATATTATCCAATGGCAAAACCCCGACAATATGCGCCAGGGCACTTGATAACAAAGCTTCTGTGAAAGTTTGGTCAAAATCTGTTGAGAAATGTAGGAGGAGTTGCGCACAGAAGAAATTGTTTACGTCGCCCACCCGCCAATCCGCCCGCCGACATACCTCAATCTAATTACCAGTTTTTTCCTTCGGAAAACCTGGTTAAAAACAACAATCTACCCCCTCCTTCCGCCCCCCCCCCCCCTTGGCAGGGGCAATTTTAACCCAAGGGCTTTTATTTGAACAAACTTGGTAGACGCCCATAAGCTAAACATCTAAGCTCTAGCTCATTGGATTTTTTTTTTTAAAGAAGATTTTTTAAGTTTTTACTGTACACATATAGTTAAAACCAATGACAACCCTGGGGCGGGGCCAATTTTGACCCCAGGGCTTTTATTTGAACAAACTTTGTAGACAATTACTAGAAGATGTTTCATGCTAAATATCTAAACTCTAGCTATTTGGGTTTTTTCAAAGAAGATTTTTAAGTTTCTGCTATACAACAATAAGGAAAATCAATAACACCCAGGGCAGGGCCAATTTTGACTCCAGGGCTTTAATTTGAACAAATTTTGTAGACACTCATTAGAAGATGTTTCATGCTTAATATCTTAACTCCAGCTATTTGGGTTTTTTCAAAGAAGATTTTTAAGTTTCTGCCATACAACAATAAGGAAAATCAATAACACCCAGGGCAGGGCCAATTTTGAATCCAGGGCTTTTATTTGAACAAATTTTGTAGACACTCACTAGAAGATGTTTCATGCTTAATATCTAAACTCCAGCTATTTGGGTTTTTTCAAAGAAGATTTTTTAAGTTTTTACTATATACATATAAGGAAAATCAATGACCCCCGGGGCGGGGCCAATTTTGACCCCAGGGCTTTTATTTGAACAAACTTGGCAGACACCAATTAGAACATGTTTTATGCTAAATATCTTAGCTCTTTGAGTTCTTTAAAAGAAGATTTTTTAAGTTTAAACTATATGCATATAGGGAAAATCAATGACCCCCCTGGGGCGGGGCCAATTTTGACCCAAGGGCTTTTATTTGAACAAACTTTGTAGACACTCATTAGAAGATGTTTCATGCCTAATATCTTAACTCTAGCTATTTGGGTTTTTTCAAAGAAGATTTTTAAGTCTTTACTATATGCATATAGGGAAAATCAAAGACCCCCTGGGGTGGGGCCAATTTTGACCCAAGGGCTTTTATTTGAACAAACTTGGTAGACACTCACTAGAAGATGTTTCATGCTTAATTTCTAAACTCTAGCTATTTGGGTTTTTTCAAAGAAGATTTTTTAAGTTTTTACTATATGCATATAGGGAAAATCAATGACCCCCTGGGGCGGGGCCAATTTTAACCCCAGGGCTTTTATTTGAACAAACTTGGTAGACACACATTAGAAGATGTTTCATGCTAAATATCTAAGCTCTAGCTCTTTGGGTTCTTTAAAAGAAGGTTTTTTAAGTTTTTACTATATGCATAGAGGGAAAATCAAAGACCCCCTGGGGCGGGGGCCAATTTTGACCCCTGGGCTTTTATTTGAACAAACTTGGTAGACACTCACTAGAAGATGTTTCATGCTAAATAACTTAGCTCTAGCTCTTTGGGTTCTTTAAAAGAAGATATTTTAAGTTTTTACTATATGCATATAGGGAAAATCAAAGACCCCCTGGGGCGGGGCCAATTTTGACCCCAGGGCTTTTATTTGAACAAACTTGGTAGACACTCATTAGAAGATGTTTCATGCCAAATATCTAAGCTCTAGCTCTATGGGTTTTTTTATAGAAGATATTTAAAGTTTTTTTCTTTTGGTTGCCATGGCAACCAGAGTTCTGCATGGAATTAAATTCTTTGAACAATTTTAAAAGGTGACCACCAAAGGAACATTCCTGTGAAGTTTGGATGAAATTGGCTTAGTGGTTTATGAGGAGATGTCATTTAGAGTAAAAGTTTACGGACAGACGGACGGACGACGGACGGACGGATGAAAAGCGATCACAAAAGCTCACCAAAGGAACAATAAAAATAGCTAAGCTACGTTCAATGGTTTCTTTTATTAAAATTTTAACAACTTTTTTTTTGCCATTAAAACAAAGACATTTTTTACCCTTTCTTCAGAAAATAAAACAATCAAAAGTACATTCAAATATCAACCTTAAACTTGTTTTATTTATTCATTACAAAATAAACTTCATGAAGGAATATTCTTATTCAAATGAGGCTATTTGAGTATTAAAGCAGGTTGTCAGCAACAGTGTTAAAACCATTAAAAATGTTGACTTCCTGCTCATTTAAAAAGATATTTTAACAATTAAGACAATTTGTCCCATCTTTCCTGACCATAACTTTCACACATTCACATTATGGTAAGGCCATCCTTAAAAAAATGTTTGTTTGCAGTAACCCGACCCAGAATTTTCAAGGTGGGTAGGTAGGTCGATTTTTTTTTTATTATTGAACTGTACTCCTAAATATACATGGAATTTCAAAATGCTGGACAATATATGCTTTGATAATCTGGTAACAATTAATAAATTGATAACTGAATTCTAATTTCCTTTAAAAGAACGAAAACAAAGCACAAGGCATAATTTTCTGATTCAAAAACAAAAAAATATCCAGACCATGAAAAAAAATTTGAGTAGGGGCAAATTTTGTGAGTCGGTCATGTTACTGCAAACAAACATTTTTTTAAGGATGGCCTAATTTAAATATTCAACAAGTATGAACCAAACCCTTGTCCAAAATGTTCTTTTGTCAAAGTATGAAGATAATCCATTTATTAAATACAAAGTTACACTCAATTATAGCAAAAATCAGTGAAAATTTATTAATTTAACCTTCAAGGTCAAGATCATTAAAGAGCAAGGTCAATTTGAGATTGATATAAACATGAAGGTGTTATCATAAACAGATGTGAATATGAAGTCAATCCAATAACAAAGTTATCCCAGGTTACAGCAAAAAGATGAAAATTTCAGTAATTTGACCTACAAGGTCAAGGTCATTTCTAGTGAAGGTCAAGGTCTGTCTGGTCAACTTGAAGGGCTACCCTGAAAGATTATTATGTTTCAGTTTGAAGACAATCCATTCAAAAAAACAAAGTTATTGCCACTTGAAGCAACAAGAACAATCGGAGAACACATGTGTCGCCTCATGATAGCAATTACTCAGCAAAAATCATTCAACCAATATGCATGAGAATTTGAGCTATCGATCAATCCTGTAAAGTTTCATTGAAATTGCATAAGTAGTATAACAGGGGTACTACAGACAAATTGCAAAATTAAAATCATGAAAGGGTCGAAACTCTGACAACAAGAGGGCCATGATGGCCCTGAGGTCGCTCACCTGTATATAGCCAACACCCCCCCCCCCCCCCCCCGGGCCAATTTTTACCCAAGGGCTTTTATTTGTTTATTTGAACAGCCTTGGTAGACACCCATAAGAAGATGTTTCATGCTAAACATCTAAGTTCTAGCTCATTGGCTTTTTTAAAAGAAGACTTTTAAAGTTTTTACTATACACATATAGTTAAAAACAATGACACCCCTGGGGCAGGGCCAGTTTTGACCCCCGGGCTTTTATTTGAACAAACTTTGTAGACATTTACTTAAAGACGTTTCATGCTTAATATCTAAACTCTAGTTATTTGGGTTTTTTCAAAGAGGATTTTTAAGTTTTTGCTATACACATATAAGGAAAATCAATGACCCCCCCCCCCCGGGTGGGGCCAGTTTTGACCCCAGGGCTTTTATTTGAACATGCTTGGTAGACACCGATTAGAACATGTTTCATGCTAAATATCTTAGCACTAGCTCTTTGAGTTCTTTAAAAGAAGATTTTTTAAGTTTTTTCTATATGCATATAGGGAAAATCAATGACCCCATGGGGCGGGGTCAATTTTGACCCCAGGGCTTTTATTTGAACAAACTTGGTAGACATTCACTAGAAGACGTTTCATGCCAAATATCTAAGCTCTAGCTCTTATGGTTCTTTAAAAGAAGATTTTTTAAGTTTTTACTATATACATATAGGGAAAATCAATGACCCCCGGGGCTGAGCCAATTTTGACCCCAGGGCTTTTATTTGAACAAACTTGGTAGACACTCACTAGAAGATGTTTCATGCTTAATATCTTAGCTCTAGCTCTTTGGGTTCTTTAAAAGAAGATTTTTTAAGTTTTTACTATATGCATATAGGGAAAATCAATGACCCCCTGGGGCGGGGCCAATTTTGACCCCAGGGCTTTTATTTGAATAAACTTGGTAGACATTCACTAGAAGATGTTTCATGCCAAATATCTAAGCTCTAGCTCTTACGGTTCTTTAAAAGAAGATTTTTAAGTTTTTATTATATGCATATAGGGAAAATCAATAAAATAGATAAATACAGAATCCCTAAAGAAAGCCCAACAAAGCCTAACCCCCGGGGCGGGGCCAATTTTGACCCCAGAGCTTTTATTTGAACAAACTTGTTAGACACTCACTAGAAGATGTTTCATGACAAATATCTCAGCTCTAGCTCTTTGGGTTCTTTTAAAGAAGATTTTTAAAGTTTTTACTATATGCATATAGGGAAAATCAATGACCCCCTGGGGCGGGGCCAATTTTGACCCCAGGGCTTTTATTTGAACAAAATTGGTAGACACTCACTAGAAGATGTTTCATGCCAAATATCTTAGCTCTAGCTCTTTGGGTTCTTTAAAAGAAGAATTTTTAAGTTTTAACTATATGCATATAGGGAAAATCAATGACCCCCTGGGGCGGGGCCAATTTTGACCCCAGGGCTTTTATTTGAACAAACTTGGTAGACATTCACTAGAAGATGTTTCATGCTTAATATCTAAGCTCTAGCTCTTACAGTTCTTTAAAAGAAGATTTTTAAGTTTTTACTATATGCATATAGGGAAAATCAATGACCCCCGGGGCGGGGCCAATTTTGACCCTAGGGCTTTTATTTGAACAAACTTGGTAGACACTCACTAGAAGATGTTTCATGCCAAATATCTTAGCTCTAGCTCTTTGGGTTCTTTAAAAGAAGATTTTTTAAGTTTTTACTATATGCATATAGGGAAAATCAATGACCCCCTGGGTCGGGGCCAATTTTGACCCCAGGGCTTTTATTTGAACAAATTTGGTAGACACTCACTAGAAGATGTTTCATGCCAAATATCTAAGCTCTAGCTCTAAGGGTTGTTTAAAAGAAGATATTAAAAGATTTTTCTTTCGGTTGCCATGGCAACCAGAGTTCTGCATGGAATTAAATTCTTTGAACAATTTTTAAAGGTGACCACCAAAGGAACATTCCTGTGAAGTTTGGATGAAATTGGCTCAGTGGTTTATGAGGAGATGTCATTTAAAGCAAAAGTTTACGGACGGACGACGGACGGACGGACGGACGCCGGACGAAAAGCGATCACAAAAGCTCACCCTGTCACTTTGTGACAGGTGAGCTAAAAAAACACCTTTTTTATATTCAAGTGCCATAACTCAGCCAACAAGAGCTGTCGGTAGGACAGCAACGCTCGACTATTCTTAGTGCTTGATAGTAAGAAAAAATGCTTGATACAATTACCTCCTCCTGTTTACAGGTTGGGGTAATGATGGTGAACAAGTGTGCAAAGTTTCAAAGCCATATGTCAATGGACTTTGAAAATATTTGAACTATTACAAAAACTTTAACGTAAATTCTAAGTCGAAAAAGGAGCATAATTCTGTCAAAATGCTTGAAACAGTTACCTCCTCCTGTTTACAGGTTGGGGTCATGATGGTGAACAAGTGTTCAAAGTTTCAAAGCCATATGTCAATGGACTTTGAAAATATTTGAACTATTACAAAAACTTTAACGTAAATTCTAAGTCGAAAAAGGGGCATAATTCTGTCAAAATGCTTGATACAGTTACCTCCTCCTATCTACAGGTTGGGGTCATGATGGTGAACAAGTGTGCCAAGTTTCAAAGCCATATGTCAATGGACTTTGAAAATATTTGAACTATTACAAAAACTTTAACGTAAATTCTAAGTTGAACTAGAAATGTGTCCATAGGACACGGATGCCCCCACACGCCACTGTTCTGTCAATCTTATGACTCTAGGTCAAATATTTTTTGGACTACATGTGCCACAAGTTGAAAACTAAAAATCAACAAAGGGCCATAATTCTGTTAAATTTGGTCGCAGCAAAAATTCCTACCTTTACTACCATCTACACATAAGGTAGTTAATCCCTGGCAGTTTAAGCAAAATCTGCCATCCGGAGTTGCGTTCACAAAATTTCTAAATAGTATATAATGAAAAAAACAACAAAGGGCCATAATTCTGTTAAATTTGGTTGCAGCGAAAATTCCTTCCTTTACTGCCATCTACACATAAAGGTTGTTCATCCTTGGAAGTTTAAGCGAAATCTGCCATCCGGTTTAAGAGGAGTTGCATTCACAAAATTTCTATATAGTATATAGTGAAAAAATCAACAAAGGGCCATAATTCTGTAAAATTTGGTCGCAGCAAAAATTCCTTCCTTTACTACCATCTTCACCTTAAGGTTGTTCATCCCTGTAAGTTTAAGCAAAATCTGCCATGCGGTTTAAGAGGAGTTGCATTCACAAAATTTCTATATAGTATATAGTGAAAAAATCAACAAAGGGCCATAATTCTGTTAACTTTGGTCGCAGCAAAAATTCCTTCCTTTACTACCATCTACACATTAAGGTTGTTCATCCCTGTTAGTTTAAGCAAAATCTGCCATGCGGTTTAAGAGGAGTTGCGTTCACAAAATTTCTACATAGTATATAGTGAAAAAATCAACAAAGGGCCATAATTCTGTTAAATTTGGTCGCAGCAAAAATTCCTTCCTTTACTACCATCTACACATTAAGGTTGTTCATCCCTGTAAGTTTAAGCAAAATCTGCCATGCGGTTTAAGAGGAGTTGCGTTCACAAAATTTCTACATAGTATCTAGTGAAAAAATCAACAAAGGGCCATAATTCTGTTAAATTTGGTCGCAGCGAAAATTCCTTCCTTTACTACCATCTACACATTAAGGTTGTTCATCCTTGTAAGTTTAAGCAAAATCTGCCATCCGGTTTAAGAGGAGTTGCGTTCACAAGATTTCGGGACGTACGGACGGACTGACGGACGGACGGACTGACGGACGGACACTCGGACGGACAAGTGCAACGCTATATGCTCCCACTCTGTGGGGGCATAAAAAGGGGCATAATTCTGTCAAAATGCTTGATACAGTTACCTCCTCCTGTCTACAGGTTGGGGTCATGATGGTGAACAAGTGTGCAAAGTTTCAAAGCCATATGTCAATGGACTTTGAAAATATTTGAACTATTACAAAAACTTTAATGTAAATTCTAAGTCGAAAAAGGGGCATAATTCTGTCAAAATGCTTGATACAGTTACCTCCTCCTGTCTACAGGTTGGGGTCATGATGGTGAACAAGTGTGCCAAGTTTCAAAGCCATATGTCAATGGACTTTGAAAATATTTGAACTATTACAAAAACTTTAACGTAAATTCTAAGTCGAAAAAGGGGCATAATTCTGTCAAAATGCTTGATACAGTTACCTCCTCCTGTCTACAGGTTGGGGTCATGATGGTGAACAAGTGTGCAAAGTTTCAAAGCCATATGTCAATGGACTTTGAAAATATTTGAACTATTACAAAAACTTTAATGTAAATTCTAAGTCGAAAAAGGGGCATAATTCTGTCAAAATGCTTGATACAGTTACCTCCTCCTGTCTACAGGTTGGGGTCATGATGGTGAACAAGTGTGCCAAGTTTCAAAGCCATATGTCAATGGACTTTGAAAATATTTGAACTATTACAAAAACTTTAACATAAGTGGTTACGCCGACGCAGACACCAACGCCGACGCCGACGCTCGGGTGACTACAATAGCTCTACTTATTCTTATCGAATAGTGGAGCTAAAAATCATTCAACCGGAAAACCCATGAAATATGAGCAAGGACTTAGGCTACAGATCAATCCTGTAAAGTTTCTTTGAAATTGCATAAGTGACATTACAAGAGTAGTCCGGACAAACTTTAAAAATAAAAATTATTAAAGAGCCATAAATCTGACAAAAATCATTGAACCAGAAAATGCTGATGATATGCACAACTAAACTTGGTACTGTTAAGTTTGGATGAAATTGCACCATAAGTTTATGAGGAGAAGTCCGGACCTTAAAGGTCAAGGTCATTTATGAATGAAGGTCAAAGTTAGTCTGGTCTACTTGAAGGTCTTGCTTGCTAAATACAAAGTTTCATTACATTATCTTATTCCTAACTCTAGTTATTTACCTGAAACACAATTTTTCTTTCTTGCGGTAAAAATTCCTTGACCATTGGGGGTCTAAAAGCAATCCCTAGCCCCACATAAGCTTGCTATATACCGGTAAACATAGTATACCAAGTTTGATTAAAATATTTCATTCTGAACACTAGGTATCAAATGAAATTCACACATTTGACACCCACTTCACCAAGTCCTTTACCTATTTTAAGCACACTCCTGATATCTAGTTCAGTTGAGCTCATTTTGTTGGCAAATTTAGGTCTGTGCTAAATCAATTTGCCTTTGGTTAATTTGCGTCAACTTTTATAAAAGCTATCAAGATATAGATTCTGTTTATGTGGCTTGTTTGTTAAATTATAAATTTATATCACCATCATGCCATCGTCTTCCGGTGGTCATGCGCAATGGTACATCAACAATGCATGCCTTCTCATTATTCAACCCCATACCCTTTCTATTTACATATCTTTGAGATCTTAGTATTTAAAACATGAAAAATAACAAAAGGCAATCGCTCAAAAATTTAAGAAAATGAAGTTGTCATCTTTGTGCACTGTACATAATTATGAACTTTCAAGTTGATATTTTAAGAACAGCAAAATTTTAGCATATATTAAATATTTTTGTTCTATATACAGGATAATGACATAAATGGAAAATTTAATGTTAAGATAACAAGTTTTATAATTCATAACTCAAATTAATTAGTTAGTATTCTTGTTTTTACTATCTGTCGTATCAGAATCTGACATCTTTCTGTATGTGTACTGGTCATACTGACCGAAAGGCGATGGCATGATGGTGAAAACGCGATGGTACCATGTGAAAACGCGATGACACGATGGTGAAAAAAGATGGTACGATAGTGAAAATGCAATGATATGATGGTGAAAACAGAATTGCACAATGATTGAAACCCGATGGTATAATGGTGAAATCGCGATGGTATGATGGTGATAACGCGATGGTACGATAGTGACAGGACGATGGCACGATGTTGAAAACGCAATGGTACGATGTTGAAAACACCATGGCGCGATGGTATGATGGTGAAAACGCGGTGGTGCGATGGTGAAAGCGCAATGGCACGATGGTGAAAACGCAATGGTACAATGTTGAAAACTTGATGGCGCAATGGTGAAAACACGATGGCACAATGGTGAAAATGTGATGGTATGATGGTGAAAATGTGATGGTACGATGATGAATTAAGTGGGATGGTAGTCCAACTAATTAGACTTGTCAAAGAGACACCGAGATAATTTTGGACGGGCGCTGTCTTTTTCCAAGTCCAACCACGAACTGCATTTTTATGCACGGACGCTTCCCAATTAGAAGTTGTTGGGAGCGAAAACTAAAAAAGTTTCAAAGAAACGGTCTACATTACCTGAAAGAGAACCGTTTTTTATGCAAGGTTCCAAGTTTTCATACTTCAAAGTCGAACACAAGTCTAAATATTCCACTTTAACTTTTTAAATCGTTCAAAATTATTGAAAGCGGCCATATTGGAAAATGACGCAAGCGGTGACATGGTAAAATTGTAAAATTTCCATGGTGTAACACAGGTATCGGCGGCAATCGATTGTATTTGTCAAGCTTTATTATACAATTTGTTTAAGTTATTTATATGAATTATTGCAGGAATAACTCTTTTATTCACACACGAATATTTCAGCATTAAAAATAAAATGTGAAAAGGAAATTCTGATAACCTTACTTAGAAATTAAATAGTTTATGATGTCCGACGTCAGATCTTACTGCATTTTAAAAGTCCATTTAAATTGTCAAATTAGAAATTGTAATGTCGGATATTTAACATCTGTGATCATTAGGTGAAATTTCTGAACTGCCTTTTTATTTTATAACCCTGCCATGATTTCACACATATGAAAATACAATGTGATTGTAGGTACATCTTAATGAATTATAATTAAACTATACATGATGAAGCAAAGAAGAATTTCAATTTATATTAAACTCCATATCAATTTCTAGTTTATTATCTTTAAAAAAAATTGAGGACAGTTGTGTAGGGACAGAAGTTCAAAACAACCAAAAATAACTTTAAATTCTGAGAAAAAAATCTTAAAATTTCAAACTATAAAATGGAATTTCAGACAGACTCCTCAGTAAAATGCAACTGTCGCACAGATATGACGGGTTTATGATAAAAACGAAGCAAATAAAATTCCATGTTATCTAGTTCTCACTTTTCATTGAACGGCAGCTCGAATGTGTCAAATTGAAAGTTCCATGATTACCGCCGTATTTTGTACACATCTGTGGGTGTTGATAAAAAATTTCACTATTATTAAGTTTAAGTGATCAATTCTGTTTAAACCAGCGGAAGGGAGCACTTGCACCTAACAGAGCCGTATTTGGCACTCATGTGTATTTATGTTTCGAATTTGCAGTTTCAGGCGGTTTTTTTGGTGGTTTTTTTAGGGTGGATATGTGGATAAGTTTTTACTGTTTTCTTTACATTTCTTTGCTTGCTTTCCGAACCTTGTATTGATAATCATTATCTGTTTGTTATGGTTAGGTATACATGTATACAATATGATAAACAAGATGAACAAGGAAAGGCGGCGTTCAATGAACGCAACCCCCACACGACCCAGGAACAAGAACCATTGGCAAGGAGCCCAGGAGGATCCTAAACAAAAACGGGACAGGGCGCAAGGGAAGCCACAGTCAGGCTTATCATTAAAATGTAACTGAAAAGGAAATCAAAGAAAATATATGAATGATTAATTGGACCACTAAGTAAACGGGCACAGGGGAAGGGGAAAGGAAATTCGGGGAAGGGGGAGGGGGCGAAATAAAGAAATATAACTAGGGGCAAAGGGAAGAAACTTACCATAGACAAGAAAATAACAAGGGACACAAACAAAAGTGTCACCAAAACAGTATGAAACAACAAGACATACACCTTATACATGTATAAGTCTCTTAATCTGTTCATTTGAAAATTCTGATCTTCTAAATGACTTTTTTTAATATCCTCTACATAAAATTTATTTCAATTAAAATATGTGACCCTTCCCTTATAGTTACACAGCATATGACTGGATCACAATAAAGTTCCTTTTTAATAAATTAATAAAGTATGTCAAGAAGACATTAAACTTTATCAGTAAGTTAAATTTGGTATTATATATCGGGCCATCCTTAAAAATATGTTTGTTTGCAGTAACCCGACCCAGAATTTTCAAGGTGGGTAGGTAGGTCGATTTTTTTTTTTTTTTTTTTTTTTATTGAACTGTACTCCCAAAAAACATTGAATTTCAAAATGCAGGACAATATATGCTTTGATAATCTGGTAACAATTGTAACCGGGGATAAATGATTGAAGACTTGCTTCTATTTCATCATTTTATTGTCGGACATACAAAAACGAGCCTACAAACAAAATACAAAGGAATTACAAATAATTGATTTACAAAATAATAAAATTACACATTTCATCCAATTCATCAATGGAAAAGAATAAATATGACATTAGAAATATATATATTCTTACCAGGATCAGCATACAAGAACTTTCCATAAATGATGTTCAAGTTTACTATAATAAGTAACTACTACTATCAACAACTATACTGTAAAGTAAGTTATCAGTTACTCGTATAATGTGGAACTGGCGAAGGGAAATATTTTACTTAAGCAAGAAAATGTTTCGCGGGGATTTTAGGGTCATGCACGTGAAATATTAGTGAACACATTCATACAACCTTTCAACTTACAGTGACCTCTCGTACGAAACAGACTATACAAAACATTACCACAGTTAGGCAAACAAACGACGACACAACAGTTAGGCGAATACCAACCAAATACAACATAACACGGAGGATACAATATACCAGTGATAAACAGAAAACGATACACAGGTTACACAATTAATAAATTGATAACTGAATTCTAATTTAATAAGAACTACATTTTATTTCTACTATCAACCTTTAAAAGAACGAAAACAAAGCACAAGGCATAATTTTCTGATTCAAAAAATAATTTCTTTTATCCAGACCATGAAAAAAAAATTTGAGTAGGGGCAAATTTTGTGAGTCGGTCTCGTTACTGCAAACAAACATTTTTTTAAGGATGGCCTCGGCAATCGGTGAAAAAGAACTCTTAAAATATTTGTACAAATACTGAATAATTTGAAGTGTATTTCAAGTAGTTTCCTTCAATATTTCTTTTATGTTCTTAATTGTCATATAAATATGCATGTATAAATGAAGTCAGTATTTTATCCGAGAGTGACATTTGGCAGTCATTAGCAGTTAACAAGAACGCAAACCACCTATTGATAAATGTTGAGTACATGTACTAAAATATTTAAAAAATATTAAACAACAGTACATGTACGGAGCCTATTTGCTACCATTGCATTTTAGGTTAAATACATTGATACTTTTCAATAGTATTCAATAATGCAAACATTTATTAAAAAATAATGAATAGATTTATTTCCCCCGATAATTTTTTTAATTTAATCTTCATGCGTAACCCACACTTACCTGCTACACACACTGGTAGCTAATACCAGCTTTCACGGAATCGATTTTTTACGATGACGTCATAACATGTCCGCCAAAGGTAGAGTAGACAGTACAAATTTGAAAGAAATCGCATGTATGCGTTAAGACAGGTACAATCTAATATTTTTTCTAGGAGAAGTTAGTACTAAAATTTATATTCTATTGATCTGTACAGGACATTGAAGTTACTTTCAGGTTTAAGCAGTAAAAATCAGCCCAAACTATCGGTACACTGACTCTAGTGTTGCCGGTAGATTTTCCGTGCGTAAAAATGACAGTTAAAATTAGGCGTAACGGTTTGACAGTAATAAAAAAAAAAGTCTGTAAAATGGATCAAACCGTTCACGCCAAATTAATTAGGCTAGTGGGATGGCACAATGTTAAAACGCGCTAGTACGATGGTGAAATGCAATGGTACAATGTAGTCAAAATTGTTGACGTGCCAAAGCTTGATTCTGAGATATTTTCGTTCTGGGGCAGAATCTCGTAGAGGCGAGATATTGCCCAGACACGAAAATAGCACAATATCTCGTCGCGCAGTACAATTAGTTGGACTATGGTACAATGGTGAAAATGCGATATAACATCACATTTTCACCATTGTACCATTGCAATTTCACCATCAACAGTACGATGGCATCGTACCATCGTGTTTTCACCATCATTCCATCATGTTTTCATCATCATGACGTGTCATCGCATTTTCAACATTGTACCATCGTGCATTGCAGGTAAGGACGAAATAAAAAAATCACTATTGTCCAAACGGAACACAGTAAAAAAATCCTTAAAACGCACAATTTGTTGGGCCAAGTTAGTGTCTGACAGCAATATATTTTTCTATCTGAGTATCTTGCCAAACTGTCCCTATCTTAGTTTGAATCATTTCGGTCCTACTAAACACTGCTAAGGACTGCTAAGGACCGCTAAGGACCGCTAAGGACTGCTAAGGACTGCTAAGGAGCCACAAAGGACTACTAAAGAGGCACAAAGGACCTTAAAATACCTCCTAGGCCATTCTTACATTACATGGTATTATTTTTAGTGAAAAAAAATATATGATTTTAAGAAAAAATATGATTTTGGTGAAAATTTTATGAGTTGTCGGACCGCTAAGGACTGCTCAGATACACAAAAGACTGCTAAGGAGGCACAAAGGACCTTAAAATACCTCCTAGGGCATTCTTATAATACAAGGTAGTATGTTTAGTGACAAAAATGTATTATTTTATGAAAAAATATCATTATAGTGATAAAATTCATGTTTTGAAGAGTTGCCCGACCGCTAAGGACTGCTCAGATGCACTCACAACTGCTAGGGAGGTACAAAGGACCTTCAAATCCCTCCTAGAACATTCTTATAATATATGGTAGTAAGTTAATAGACAAAAGTGTATTATTGTAAGAAAAAAATATAATTTTGGTGATAGAATTTATGTTTTTGATGAGTTGCGGGACCCCTAAGGACTGCTCAGGTGCGAAAAGGACTGCTAGGGACCTCAAATATTTCCTAAGGAGGCACAAATGACCTTAAAATACCTGTAAGGGCATTCTTATAATACATGGTAGTATGTTTAGTGATAAAAATGTATAATTTTAAGGATAAATATCATTATAGTGATAAAATTCATGTTTTGTAAGAGTTGTCGGACCGCTAAGGAATGCTCAGGTGCACTAACAACTGCTAGGAAGGCACAAAGGACCTTCAAATCCCTCCTAGAACATTCTTATAATATATGGTAGTAAGTTAATAGACAAAAATGTATTATTGTAAGAAAAAATATAATTTTGGGGATAGAATTTATGTTTTTGATGAGTTGCAGGACCCCTTAGGACTGCTAGGGAAGTACAAAGAATCTTAAAATACCTCCTAGGGGCACAAAGGACTGCAAGGGAGGCAAAAAGGACATTTAAATACCTCCTAGGGCATTCTAATAATATATGGTAGTATGTTTAGTGACAAAAAATGTATAATTTTAAAAAAAATATATAATTTTGGTAATAGAATTTATGCTTTCGATGAGTTGCCGGACCGTTAAGGACTGCTCAGGTGCACTGACAACTGCTAGAGAGGCACAAAGAACCTTAAATTACTTCTTTGGGCATTTTAATATTATATTGTAGTAAGGTAATAGATAAAAAATGTATTATTTTAAGAAAAAATATAATTTTGGTGATAGAATTTATGCTTTTGATGAGTTGCCGGACCGCTAAAAACTGCTAGGGAGGTACAAAGAATCTTAAAATACCTCCTAGGGGCACAAAGGACTTCTAGGGAGGCACAAAGGACATTTATATATCTCCTAGGGCAGCATGGACCCTGATCAGACTTCAAACTTGGTATGCATGCTTCTTTCAATAACCCGAAGTGCAGTGCACAAGGACTGGTACTCTGCAGTTTTGATTTTTTGAGTTATTGCCCTTTGTTAATTTTCATACTTTAATTTTGTCCGGGCCATTTCTCTTCAACTAAAAAAGCTATGGACTTGAAACTTCATAGGATGATAGATCTCATTATTAAGAAGTGCAGTGCACAAGAATTAGTACTCTGCATTTCTTAATTTTTGAGTTATGGCCCTTTGTTAATTTTCATACTTAATTTTTGTCCAGGCCATTTCTCCGAAAGTATAAAAGTTATGGACTTGAAACTTCATAG
Organism: Ruditapes philippinarum; assembly: GCF_026571515.1. NCBI lineage: Eukaryota > Metazoa > Mollusca > Bivalvia > Venerida > Veneridae > Ruditapes > Ruditapes philippinarum. The sequence continues at coordinate 70,917 of NW_026857123.1, read as the reverse complement.
GATGATAGATCTCATTAAAAAGAAGTTCAGTGCATAAGGACTGATACTCTGCATTTCTTATTTTTGAGTTATTGCCCTTTGTTGATGTTCTTACTTTATTTTTGTCCTGGTCATTTCTTTTCAAGTATGAAAGCTATGGACTTGAAACATCATAGAATGATAGATCTTATTGATAAGAAGTGCAGTGTACAGAAACTGCTGCTCTGCACTTATTATTTTTTAAGTTATTGCCCTTTGTTATTTTTCATATTTCATTTTTGTCCTGGCCATTTCCCCTAAACTACATTGTTCACAAGGCGACACATCCGACTCGCGGAGTTCTAGTTTCATAAAATTATACATTTTTTGTCACTAAACATACTACCATGAATTATAAAAATGCCCCAACAGTTATTTTAAGGTCCTTTGTGCCTCCCTAGGAAATATTTATAGGTCTTTGTGCCTGCCTAGCAGTCCTTTTCGCACCTGAGCAGTCCTTAGCGGTCCTGCAACTCATCGAAAGCATAAATTCTATCACCAAAATTATATTTTTTTCTTACAATAATACATTTTTGTCTATTAACTTACTACCATATATTATAAGAATGTTCTAGGAGGGATTTGAAGGTCCTTTGTGCCTCCCTAGCAGTTGTGAGTGCATCTGAGCAGTCCTTAGCGGTCGGGCAACTCTTCAAAAACATGAATTTTATCACTATAATGATATTTTTTCTTAAAATTATACATTTTTTGTCACTAAACATACTACCATGAATTATAAGAATGCCCCCAACAGTTATTTTAAGGTCCTCTGTGCCTCCCTAGGAAATATTTATAGGTCTTTGTGCCTGCCTAGCAGTCCTTTTCGCACCTGAGCAGTCCTTAGCGGTCCAGCAACTCATCGAAAGCATAAAATTCTATCACCAAAATTATATTTTTTTCTTACAATAATACACTTTTGTCTATTAACTTACTACCATATATTATAAGAATGTTCTAGGAGGGATTTGAAGGTCCTTTGTACCTCCCTAGCAGTTGTGAGTGCATCTGAGCAGTCCTTAGCGGTCGGGCAACTCTTCAAAAACATGAATTTTATCACTATAATGATATTTTTTCATAAAATAATACATTTTTGTCACTAAACATACTACCTTGTATTATAAGAATGCCCTAGGAGGGATTTGAAGGTCCTTTGTGCCTCCCTAGCAGTTGTTAGTGCATCTGAGCATTCCTTAGCGGTCCGACAACTCTTCAAAAACATGAATTTTATCACTATAATGATATTTTTTCATAAAATAATACATTTTTGTCACTAAACATACTACCTTGTATTATAAGAATGCCCTAGGAGGTATTTTAAGGTCCTTTGTGCCTCCTTAGCAGTCTTTTGTGTATCTGAGCAGTCCTTAGCGGTCCGACAACGCTTCAAAAACATGAATTTTATCACTATAATGATATTTTTTCATAAAATTATACATTTTTTGTCACTAAACATACTACCATGAATTATAAGAATGCCCCAACAGTTATTTTAAGGTCCTCTGTGCCTCCCTAGGAAATATTTATAGGTCTTTGTGCCTGCCTAGCAGTCCTTTTCGCACCTGAGCAGTCCTTAGCGGTCCAGCAACTCATCGAAAGCATAAATTCTATCACCAAAATTATATTTTTTTCTTACAATAATACACTTTTGTCTATTAACTTACTACCATATATTATAAGAATGTTCTAGGAGGGATTTGAAGGTCCTTTGTGCCTCCCTAGCAGTTGTTAGTGCACCTGAGCATTCCTTAGCGGTCCGACAACTCTTCAAAAACATGAATTTTATCACTATAATGATATTTTTTCTTACAATTATACATTTTTTGTCACTAAACATACTACCATGAATTATAAGAATGCCCCAACAGTTATTTTAAGGTCCTCTGTGCCTCCCTAGGAAATATTTATAGGTCTTTGTGCCTGCCTAGCAGTCCTTTTCGCACCTGAGCAGTCGTTAGCGGTCCAGCAACTCATCGAAAGCATAAATTCTATCACCAAAATTATATTTTTTTCTTACAATAATACACTTTTGTCTATTAACTTACTACCATATATTATAAGAATGTTCTAGGAGGGATTTGAAGGTCCTTTGTACCTCCCTAGCAGTTGTGAGTGCATCTGAGCAGTCCTTAGCGGTCGGGCAACTCTTCAAAAACATGAATTTTATCACTATAATGATATTTTTTCATAAAATAATACATTTTTGTCACTAAACATACTACCTTGTATTATAAGAATGCCCTAGGAGGTATTTTAAGGTCCTTTGTGCCTCCTTAGCAGTCTTTTGTGTATCTGAGCAGTCCTTAGCGGTCCGACAACGCTTCAAAAACATGAATTTTATCACTATAATGATATTTTTTTTCATAAAATTATACATTTTTTGTCACTAAACATACTACCATGAATTATAAGAATGCCCCAACAGTTATTTTAAGGTCCTTTGTGCCTCCCTAGGAAATATTTATAGGTCTTTGTGCCTGCCTAGCAGTCCTTTTCGCACCTGAGCAGTCCTTAGCGGTCCTGCAACTCATCGAAAGCATAAATTCTATCACCAAAATTATATTTTTTTCTTACAATAATACACTTTTGTCTATTAACTTACTACCATATATTATAAGAATGTTCTAGGAGGGATATGAAGGTCCTTTGTGCCTCCCTAGCAGTTGTTAGTGCACCTGAGCAGTCCTTAGCGGTCGGGCAACTCTTCAAAAACATGAATTTTATCACTATAATGATATTTTTTCTTAAAATTATACATTTTTTGTCACTAAACATACTACCATGAATTATAAGAATGCCCCAACAGTTATTTTAAGGTCCTCTGTGCCTCCCTCGGAAATATTTATAGGTCTTTGTGCCTGCCTAACAGTCCTTTACGCACCTGAGCAGTCCTTAGCGGTCCGGCAACTCATCGAAAGCATAAATTCTATCACCAAAATTATATTTTTTTTCTTACAATAATACATTTTTGTCTATTCACTTACTACCATATATGATAAAAATGTTCTAGGAGGGATTTGAAGGTCCTTTGTGCCTCCCTAGCAGTTGTTAGTGCACCTGAGCATTCCTTAACGGTCCGACAACTCTTCAAAAACATAAATTTGATCACTATAATGATATTTATCCTTGTCCATGTATCCTTGGATATTCAAAGTTTCATTTGGATGGATGATCAATCTATGAGTTGTAGCATTTCTAATTATGGCTAGTCTATCTTTGTTCTTCTTTAATTCTTTTTCCCTTAAAACCAAGCATCTAAATGATAAATACCAAGAAGTGTGTAGTTGCGCCTTCTGTAGAAACTGTTCCCCAAAATTTTGTTTGCATTCCATTAGTAATTCGTTCAATATGTTTGTCCCAAGAATGATTGGAGTTGTTGTCGAATAATCGGTATCTGGTGTTATTAAGAACAGGCATGTCAGAGATTTAGATTTTGGCAGTCCCACTTTAATGCTGAGTTCTAATTCAAGATATCCTAAATAAGGTAATTGTTTTCCATCAGCACATTCAATGTTCAATATGTTTTCCAAAGGCTGAATTTTAATATGTTGAAGATGGCTGTTATGGAATGACTGCGAAATCAGGCTAAACACAACTTCCACTGTCTAATAAAGCTGTTGTATCTATGTTGTTGATGGATATATTAACCTCGTTGGTATTTCCTACTAATTTGGAATCTCTATTAATAGTAGTGCCCTGATTGGATTCCGAAATCTGAGCACTTATTCTTTTGGGCAGTACTTAGCAATGTGTCCTTTTTCATTACACTTAAAACATGTTGGCTGATTTAGTGGGCAGTTTCTAGATAGATGTCCCTTCTCATTGCAATTATAGCAAGTTGGCTGAAACGTGTTTGTACCAATAGGTCTTGCCGGTCTAACGTCATTTCTACCTCTTCCTCTATAACCTCTGTAATTGGAACCTCTCCATGAACCTCTGTATCCTCTTGGAAATCTATTGTAATTATATTGATGTTGATCTTGTTTCTTTTCCTTTTCAATATTATCGATTCTGTCATTCAGCTTCTTTAAAAGATCTTTCACTTCTGACATTTCTGAAGTTTCTTTCTTCTCTAAATTTGCTGCCACATTACATCTTTTAGTAGTAGATTCCGATTTCTGACTTTTAGTTCCGCTTCTATCTTCCTCAATTCAATTTTGAAAAGATCATAATCATCTATAGTGTCACACTTATAAGCTGCTAAATGTTTAATGTCTGGTCTTAATCCTTGGTACAGTACTTGCTTTAATATTTCATCATCTGTTTTCTTCAATGCTTTTCAAACTGACTGCCTTGCGTAAATATTTCTTCCAATTTTGATGAAAAACTAAGAATAGACTCATTTGATTGTTTTGTGGAATAGAATTTTCTAAGAATGCTCTCCTTTGTTTCTTATATTTCCAAATGTACTTTTCCAATTTCGTCAACACTTCTTTCACTGTAACTCCAATCCCAAGTCGTCTCACTACATCACTTGCATTTCCTTTAACTGCTCTACGATACCAAGAAGTATCTGGTCATCTGTAAAATATTTTTCACCCAACAATAAACAAAATTTTCCAAAATAAAAATGCCCCCCAAGGCTCAGTCTCCTTTATTATTTTCTCCTTTTATAAAATTTTTAGTTTAATTCTGGGAAATTTTGGGTTTTTAACCCCCTTCCCTTATACTACTTTTCATCTTTTACTCCCCACTTAGTTAAAGGGGTTTCCCACTTTTAAAATTTTGCCCATATTTCAACAATGTAATTTAAAATCTTCGGGAAGTTTTCCCATTTTCTCGGGTTTTCACAGATAATTTATTGAAAACACATTCCAAAAATTTGCCCTTTTCCTCCTCACTTAATTGACATCCTAAACTCTTTTTTCTTTTCCTTTTCCCCCCGGGGAAGTCCATTTTTAAAATTCCAAAATTTCCCATTTTCTTTTAAAAATCACCAAATGAAATCCACTTCTGAATTAAATCATTTAAGTTTTCACTTAACTAAGTTTTCACTTCACTTAAGTATTCACTCAACTTAAGTATCCACTCAACTTAAGTATTCACTTGATGTTAGTATTTCCTCAACTTAAGTATTCACTATCCACTTAAGTATTTCACTCCACAATTCACTTAAGTATTTCACTTCACAATTCACTTAAGTATTTCACTTCACTTCAATTAAGTATTTCACTTCATTATTCACTTAAGTATTTCACTTCACTATTTACTTAAGTATTTCACTTCACTATTCACTTAAGTATTTCACTTCACTATTCACTTCACTATTCACTTAAGTATTTCAATTTCACTCAACTTCACTTAAGTTGATTGATGAACTCTCCAATATAATGAATCTGTAATTCAAATAAATCAATCCCACTCAAACTAAGTTTTTACTCAACTTAAGTTTTTACTCAAATAGTCACACTTAGTTAGGTAATTATGTTCAACGTGTACTTTTCCGTTCAATCACATCGTAATATTTGCTCCTCTAATGATTATCTAATTTCATCAAAATATAAACGCACCCAATGTTCAAATAAGTGTCTTTTTTATATTTTATGAATCACAAATCACAACACAATTATAGTATTTTTCCTTTCAATTAATACAATATTCCTTCCAAATTGTTGAAAACCCTTTTCACAATTCAACCACTTGCCATCAATTAATTTCACTTTGCAATATTAATCAAACAAATTTCTTCAGGCCTTTTCAATATAATAATGTAACCTTCTTTTATTTTAAATTTCACGTTCAAAATGCCGATATTGCACAATATTATGCAACGCGATTATGGTGAATTTGGTTTTGAATAATAAAATATTAATTAAGTTTCTGATTTATTTTATCAGTAACTTAAAACACAAAAAAAAATTTATACATGTACATGTTTTGCTGTTTGTTTTGTTTTCTAAGTGCTTTAAACAATTACTTGATAATAATCAAACAATTGCAAAAAAATCACTTTGACAAAATTACTATAATTATTTCTTTAAATAAAGAAACAAATATATTAATTTAAAAGTTAATTTCTTACTAGTTTGTAAGAAATCACAACCCACATATGGCTTATAAATTATTGAAAGTTTATATTTCAATAATTTACATCATTTTTTTTTATAGCTCAATCTTTAATTGTTTCATCATATATATGTTTTCTTTTAATTGAAGTACCTTTAATATATTAATTATGCAATCAATAACACACAATTGCAATTGATAACACTTTGTTTACTCAAGTATACCAATTCAACTTTATATAGGTCAAGTCAAGTTCATCAATACACATTTATCAATAGTTGTATAGTAAAATGACCATGTGACACTGACATCACTGCTGTAAATACAATATCCAATGAAAACACAGCAAAAAAATCACATGACTTTTACATCACAATCAATAAACCAATGAAAAATGGGAATCCCTGAAATACAGGTCAACTAATTTGCATACAAATGAAATTGCAATCCACAACAGCTGATAAATCTGTAGCTTTGTTTACTAAACAATCCTAAGTAGAACCTTCAGGAATAATTACACACAGGTGTATGATACCTTAACCTTTTCCCTTATAGAAGCGAGAATCGCCGTCTTTTACCATTCCCTGATAGAAGCGAGAATCGACGGCTTTATCGATTACCGCATGTAAGCGAGAATCGCCGACATGCATGATCTCAATGGAAGCGACTTTCGCCGACTTTAATATTTACCTGTCCAAAAATCAACAATTTTCCCGGAAAATAGACATGTAAATTGTGTTAATATCGTAAAGATCAACATTTCATGAGGGGATTCCGTGCATAAAATTATGGTGTTACTATTTAAAGTTTTTGTATAATTAGCGACCAACCAGCTGAGGGGTTTTCCTTACGTCACGCAGTTAATGAGTGCGCGGGTCAATGAAATAAATATAGAACGTATCGTAAGACAGGAACAAAAGTGTCTAAAAATAGCATCTAATGAATAAATAGTATTTATATGATCACGGGTCGTTCACGTGCCAGGCATGGTATAATGGATTTGATGTTTGTTTTGGTTTATGATAGCTGACATGTGTATATACACGGATTAATTAACGTCCTGACAAGGGGTATCTCTCTGGCCCCTGCAATAAAATATTTCCGGTAGCAGCGGCGTTTTTATTAAGAAAATGACCGACAAAGAAATGTTTAATAGTTTAAATTCTTTCATGTGCGCTATTGTTTTCATAACAGACACAGCATGGGGCCGTGTATTATACGACATGATAAAATCATATCCCATATATCATCTTTGATGTCGGCAACATGAAAATGCCGAAAAGGCCGTGGAACTCGAGGATGTCTTTCCTTTATCATCATTTGATCTAAATTAGATCTATAAATGATAAAATTTAATTAAATTCATAATTCATGAAGAAAATATATGACCATGACAGCAGAAATTCTGAAATATTTCATTCAACAGTTATATACATGTATTACAGAAATGACAGTTACTATTATGAAATAAAATATAAAAAAAAAAACTGATAAAATAAATAAAAAAAAGATTTCTTTTTACTGGTATAAAAAAAGGTAAAAAAAGAACTTGTTATTTATTTCACTAAAAATGAATGCTGCATAAACCAAAAAAATTAATAATAAATTAGCCATATTTCCCTAATGAGAGAAAAAATTATACATCATTTTATTGTTTATAACTACTGTAATTATACTGTTATAAAGCCCACAAATATAAAATTTATACCACTGGAAAGATAATTCAAATCTCTACAAATCTTACATTGACATATATATTGTCAAACTTGTAATTAAACCATTTCACATTAGTTAAAACACATAAGTAGCCTAATTTATCTGAAACAATGGAGAAAAAAACACCTAGTATATAGTTTATTACTTTATAACTCATGTAGACATATTTGTATAAACCCAACAAATATGATATTTATACCATTGGAAAGGTATTTCAATTCTCTACAAACTTTTTATTGATACAAAAATTGTCAAAACACAACTTAATACTTTATTTTCCAGTTAAAGTATATAAATATCTAAATTGACCAATTTTACCTATAATTTATCATACCCTATATGGAGATAGTGTGTGACTCCTTATCAGTAGGATATTGATTATTGATTATCTATCTGGCTACTGTATTATGGGGTGTAAAGCAGTAAATTAAGGGGGCTGTATCAGGGAAAAGGTTAAAATAGATCCAAACAACAGAATTTTCCAGCAAACCTGAAATTTGATGAATCAATCAAAGGGGAAATACTTACATTATCAAATTGTACACTAAATCAAAAGGTCAAGAAGTGTATTGATCAATGATTTGTTTACACTCTAATTTTTAATGAATTTAGGAGAGAATTGTTTCACAATCAGCAGTATAAAAGAAATAGATTTAATTAGAAGGAATTAGATTGATTGACAGTTAGAAAAGGTACATTACTGATACTGAATTGGGAGCCTTCACCTGTTATTTAATTAATCATGCAAAGGTGAAATCTTTCAGATTTACAATTTATCAATCACACATATTACTCAAAAAACTGCAGTTGCAAAAGAATCATTATTAAATAACACAAACAAATACTTTATACTCTGTTATTTCTAAATTTATATGTATGTATTTTTGTTAATCGGTCAACTGCAATTGATTGAATAATCACATTTCAAATATTCCTACTTACAATCTGTTGAACAACTTTGCAGCCAATAGAACATTGTACCAATATTCACTTGTAATAATAAATAGATAAAGTTCTAATGTCACATTTTCTCATATATCACACATAAAATGATATCTGCACAATTTACAGTTCTAAATGTTCATCTTTACTCCATACGTCTGTCTAGATGGTTGATACTTGGGTGAAATTGGTCCGTCCTTGTTAACTTGATGAATAATGGTCTGTCTTCCCAATTTGTCGGTTGACATCGGTTCAACAAACTTCATTGCTCATCTGCTCAATATTTCTACGTCACCGATCTTGATCTGTTGACGCCATTTGTAACTTGGTTGAAATTAAAAGGTTGTACTAACCAAGAAATTGGGTTCTACTCTTATCTCCGCGGCGTCTAAATTTGGATCAAAGATGTCTTTCCAAACAAATAACTGTGCACAGTTCTAATGTATTTATTTATCTTCTAGTTCTGACATACATGTATATCAATCTTACATATATATCCAAACATCAGTAAACCAATCAATGATCGACAAACTAAATGAATCGTCAATGAATCGTCAATGAATCGTCAATAAATCTCATTCAATCGAATCGATCAAATCAATCGACACTCTGAAAGTAAACAAATTATATCAACATAAAAATAAAGTAAAATCCAGTTCCTATATCTGAAAAGCATAATTATCAATTATAAAAACATCCTTACTTAGTTGATCAATTACAAATAGATATTTGCAACACATTACACATAGGTACATTAACATATAATATAGTTATATGCTTTCTATTGGCTGTCATTAACATAAATAGTTCATTTAATGAAATAATCATAAAATACATAACAATCATAGAGAATATCCAAACTTACCAGTTTGTGGAACTGAATGTACAATTATATCATATTACATCATCTTCTTCAGAACACACATACTTCCAAACTCTCTGTGCTGTAATTTCTGCAAATTATAATAAACAAAATGTGCAAAGTGATGGGAATGAAATGTGATATTAAGTTAATAGAAAGATAGATTTACTGCTTTTTCTGAAACAATTCTCAAACCACGAAAACTAATGATATTTCAAATAAGACCACAATCATTACTTAATTAAAAACAAATCTATGACATACACTCTTTAAAACACTGATAATAACCAAATACAACTCAAAATCATAAATACCAACTATCAATAATCCAAATTTTAAATAAATTTAAAACACTAAGAAAATGTCTGATCTTATTTTTCACAAAGCCGCTTCAACAAAAACAAAACTAGTCACATGATCAAAATTGCGGGAAACCAAGGGAAACAACTCAAACAACCAAAAATGTATCAAGACACTTGAATTATCCATCCTGTTACAAAATTATACATTTTTATCACTAAACATACTACCATGTATTATAAGAATGCCCTTACAGGTATTTTAAGGTCATTTGTGCCTCCTTAGGAAATATTTTAAGGTCCCTAGCAGTCCTTTTCGCACCTGAGCAGTCCTTAGGGGTCCCGCAACTCATCAAAAACATAAATTCTATCACCAAAATTATATTTTTTTCTTACAAAAATACATTTTTTATCTATTAACTTACTACTATATAATATAAAAATGCCCTAGGAAGTAATTTAAGGTCCTTTGTGCCTCCTTAGCAGTTGTTAGTGCACCTGAGCAGTCCTTAGCGGTCCGACAACTCTTCAAAAACATAAATTTTATCACTAAAATGATATTTTTTCTTAAAATAATACATTTTTTGTCACTAAACATACTACCTTGTATTATAAGAATGCCCTAGGAGGTATTTTAAGGTCCTTTGTGCCTCCTTAGCAGTCTTTTGTGTATCTGAGCAGTCCTTAGCGGTCCGACAACTCATAAAATTTTCACCAAAATCATATTTTTTCTTAAAATTATATTTTTTTTTTCACTAAAAATAATACCATGTAATGTAAGAATGGCCTAGGAGGTATTTTAAGGTCCTTTGTGCCTCTTTAGTAGTCCTTTGTGGCTCCTTAGCAGTCCTTAGCGGTCCTTAGCAGTCCTTAGCAGTGTTTAGTAGGACCCTGAATAATTTATTTCCCTTATTTACTTTTAAAAGAAAATTGATTCATGAAAAACAATCCGTTAAACAACTCTTTTGCTATATAAAAAACGAGTATATGTCATTTAATTATACATACCATGAATGATACACAGAACATTTGTTGACTAATTTGTTTTTCTTCCGCGATTGGAAATTCCTGTAAGCGTTTGAGGATCCAGACAAAGGTCACAGACCCTTATCATTCTTTTGCATTTTATGAATTTGTTTTTTCTAATATTTATAGCAATAAAAAGGGAACTTCAAATATATTAATAGGAAATAAAACATTTTTAACTTCATCAAGCCTTTAAGCTGCTCAATTCATCACACATTCTAGATGAGTGGAAATAATTCTTGAACATTCCACACAAGTAAAATTTAGTGTTGTGCAACCTATTCAATTTTTGACGTTCAAGGAAAATCCGAAAATCAGGTATAGTTTCCAGGAATTTAACAGGTTGTTTGTGTTCCCACTTACAATTTCAATTGCAATGCGTTCAAGGTTTACTGTAAATAGAATTGTTATTTCTGTAGGTATATAACATTCTTTTGATGCCTTTGTCACATATTTTCGTGACCAACATAGTTACCTGTCAGTGTTCGTGATTTAGTTGATTTCTAATTGGTATGTCTTAGAATGGAAGTTTGAATACGTTTGGTTTGACTAAATCAAAAGAACAGAAAACTGGAAGAAATTTTAAGGCAAATTAAATGGTAATGATCAGCTTTGTATATAGAATGTTCAAATTATTCTAAAAATTTCATCACAAGTTTATTTTATTGTTCAAATTATTCTAAAAATTTCATCACAAGTTTATTTTATTTGTGCATGGACATATGTGATATGTTACATTTTTAGCCATAACAACAACATGATCACATACTTTTTGCCATTTACAAATTTAAATATAGTCTTTCCCTAGTCCTATAAATATGACGTCGCTTTGAGATATTTTTGCTGCTGGGCAAAGTCAGGCTTGACCGACAAAAACTATAACAAGCCTGTAATGTCTAATATATTGGACTAAGTCTTTCCCATGTAAGATAAATTCCAAACCTAGGGTCAAATTTCAGTACAGTTATTATGTCTTTGATCAGTTACTGGTTTTGTAGCAGTTTCCAGACCTCAACAATGTTTTACCTGTTTATCTTGTTCATGTTGTACTATACCGTCTATTTTTACCAATAAGGCACCTACTTTTTCAAATCAGTTCAATGCAACACAGCAATCAAAATTTAAAAGTATACATTAAGAGCAGTATAATACTTGCCATAATGTCCTGGACACCCAGGATTGTCTCGGAAATAAGGTGTCTGTCTCAGAGATAAGATAAGTTTTATTTCAAATACCTTTATTTCACGTCGGCTTTTATAACCAACATTATATAACATAAAGTATAAGATCAACAAAGATGAAACAGCTGCAATAAAAATTCATCAGGCATGATGTATATATAAAATACATGTAGTCCTTTTTAAATATTTTTTTTATAAAAATGAATCAGATGCTAAAAATTACTTAATTCTACATCGATAATTTACTTAATTCTAAATCACTAGCTTGTATGTTAAATTATGCTTACAATGTCAAGTATCTAAAAACATTTTACTTAAAGTTCAATAATATACTGATTTAACAATTAAAAGTTAAATGAATAGTTAAATAAATAATTAAAAAAAAACAGTTTTTATCTAATTTAAATATGAAAGACTATGGGTTATCAAACAGATACACAAAGACAGAGGGGATTATACATGTAAGTCAACAGTTGAACTCATGTAGCTAGCTTGAGTTGAGCTGGGAAGATAAGCAAAAACAAAACTTCACAAATAAAGCAACATCCATTCCTATCTAGAAACTAAATGATAATATTATAAAATAAGCTGGTTGGAGACATCCCGGTGATGATTTATGTCACGGTAAAAATAAAAATCTAAAATAATCTACTTTCCAGCCAGAAAAACATTTTTATATAATCTTATTGTCAAGTTATGAACGCAATTAACAAACGATAATCCCCATACAGCATTGCAATATACAGTAAATGGTGACACTAATCCTTTGATTGGTAAATATATGTGCCTCTTCCAACTAACAATTATCGGCAGTAATTTTGATCAATTAAAAGATTAATTGTTTACCCCCTGTGGCTTCCTGAGCGAAGGTGTCAACAACTGGCCAGCATGAATTTAATCTGCCTGCTGACTATTATTAGTGGTCAAACACTGAAAATTACCGCTAAATGTGAGGTGATGAAATCTACAGGATTCGGCGAATGTTTCAGGTATATTTACCAAACAACATGACTTATTGTCCTTACTTAACATAGCTTTTAAAGTTTATTCTATTCTATGGCTGATTGAATTTACGAAGCCTTAAAACTTTAAAGAAACAGGTAGAAAAACTGTGATTTTATAACCTATATCTACCAGCATACTGTGAATTGTTCAGAGATTTTGGCAATAATTATTTCAATCAACCTGTCTTACATCACATGATGTTAATCACCTCTGATAGAATGACATGAATAAATATTGAGGGTGCTTCTTTTTAGGAATATCATACTTTCTTGCCTAGAGGAAACAGATGATATTTATTTGTAAAATGCATGAGAAGAATCACTGATTACCAATTTACAGTGCATATTTTGCTATCTTTTTTTTCACAGTGTAATGATCAATATATCAAGTTAGATAACCTACACAAGAAGTTCTTCATAACTTTAAGGCAGGGGAGATGAGCAGACTATTTTGTTGGGGCAGTAACCAATCAGGGCAGCTTGGAATTGGCAATTTAGAACAACAAAAGGTTAGACGAAAGCATCTCAGTATTAAAGGTTCTTGAGAGTGACTGAGAAATACTTTTGTATAGTTGTTAACAATTTGTAGTGTTTTTTTCACAAACATTTTTTTTGAAAAACTGTATGATTTATGATTATAAAGAACATTTTAGGGGACTGGTTTGGCCTGACTTTATCTGATTTATATATACACAGACATTCATGTGTAATATCAATTTGCCTTATATTGTTATGCACACGGTTGTTCATCCATTTGCATAAAGGCCATCTTACTGTAAACTAAACAAAAGAGAAAAAAGAGTCACAATAGAATAAAGGGCCAATGGCCCTCTACTGAATAAAAGAAAGTATCAAAAAAGACAGAAATGTTACTTATAATGAGATGATGTGCAGAATGCAGGACATCCTCAGATTAAGGTTACATTTTGTATGAATTTTAAAATTGTGTGGTCACACTTATTATTTCATTTGATATGTACTTCTTTGACATATATTATGCTATGAATGGACTGTATATATTTAACATGTATTTCTTGTTCTGACAATTTCAATGTACATTGTAACACAATGTTGTTGCAATTATTAGCTCGACTATTCGATAAGAATAAGTAGAGCTATTGCAGTCACCCGAGCGTCGGCGTCGGCGTAACCACTTATGTTAAAGTTTTTGTAATAGTTCAAATATTTTCAAAGTCCATTGACATATGGCTTTGAAACTTTGCACACTTGTTCACCATCATGACCCCAACCTGTAGACAGGAGGAGGTAACTCTACCAAGCATTTTGACAGAATTATGCCCCTTTTTCGACTTAGAATTTACGTTAAAGTTTTTGTAATAGTTCAAATATTTTCAAAGTCCATTGACATATGGCTTTGAAACTTTGCACACTTGTTCACCATCATGACCCCAACCTGTAGACAGGAGGAGGTAACTCTATCAAGTATTTTTGACAGAATTATGCCCCTTTTTCGACTTTAGAATTTACGTTAAAGTTTTTGTAATAGTTCAAATATTTTCAAAGTCCATTGACATATGGCTTTGAAACTTTGCACACTTGTTCACCATCATGACCCCAACCTGTAAACAGGAGGAGGTAACTCTATCAAGCATTTTGACAGAATTATGCCCCTTTTTCGACTTAGAATTTACGTTCAAGTTTTTGTAATAGTTCAAATATTTTTCAAAGTCCATAGACATATGGCTTTGAAACTTTGCACACTTGTTCAACATCATGACCCCAACCTGTAGACAGCAGGAGGTAACTCTATTAAGCATTTTGACAGAATTATGCCCCTTTTTCGACTTAGAATTTACGTTAAAGTTTTTGTAATAGTTCAAATATTTTCAAAGTCCATTGACATATGGCTTTGAAACTTTGCACACTTGTTCAACATCATGACCCCAACCTGTAAACAGGAGGAGGTAACTGTATCAGGCATTTTTTTTACTATCAAGCACTAAGAATAGTCGAGCATGCTGTCCTACCGACAGCTCTTGTTTTTGTAATATTGTAGTTGTATATATTGTAAATTATGTTTCATAGAGGCCAACATGGAAGATTGGGAAACCAAATGTGTAGCCTTGATAAATAAAGCCTTTACTTACTTACTTTACACTACTTTTCAAAAGCTACAAATGTTATATTAATCATGACCCCAGCTCAAAATTGGCCCCCCCAGCGGTAGTCACGTCTTGCTTTATTTAGACTGAGGTATAGGAAAACACATCTCACATGGTTCGTACCGTCTTAATAAGTGCTTAAATTTGAGTCCCTGTCTTAAAAAGTGCTTAAAAAATGTAAAATAGTGCTTAAAAGTCCTTGAATTTGATTACTGTCTGAAAAGTGCTTAAAAAGTGCTTATTTGCTGAAAATATGCTTGAAAATGATTGAATGACATAGTGCCGATAAAAATCAACAGTTAACAAAATAAAAAAAATGATCCAATTTAGTATCAAAATCAATGAAATGTTTGCTCAAGATAACAGTACGTGGTCAATTTGCACTTGTTTTGAACTAATTTGTATTTGATGCACCCTTTGTTGTTCTTCTATAAAACCTTAACTTGGCCAGAAAATGTGTATGATTCAAGAAAAACTTGTGTAAAAACTATCCTTCTTAGGTTGAATATTTTGTTGATATATGTGCAACAAATGTGCTTAAAAATGGGAATACATGCTTAAATAGTGCTTAAATAGTGCTTGAATTTTGGCATTGGATGTCTCTATGAACCCTGTCTCATCTTTTGTGGATAACAACTATGCCTCTATATTTGACATAAAGTGAACATTACATTGTACATGGCAATTGCCTACTGTAGCCCTCTATTAAAGTTTTAAGAATCATTCACCTAGGGTAAAAATGTTCCCACCTTGGAGGTCATAAAGTATCACAAGGAAAACAAACATAAAATATTTTTCAGACATGTTTCTTAATTGGGTGTTCTTGTTCACAAATTAAATTATTAATATTGCTGGGGAAAAAAACAGCGAATAAACTGAAATTTTGCTTACAATTTATTGGTCCAGACCTCCATGACATTATACATAAATCTCTTAAATTCCTGTCATGTGAAAAAACCTCAGTGGAGACCCTTTAATGTTTGTCTTAATTACAAGAAATTATTGAATTATAGAAACAATAAAAAGCATTTGTATTGCAGTGTTCTTTCTTGTTGGGTGGTTCCAGTATTCCTCACTTGAATACTGTTTAATCACCCCTAGGATATGAGGCCTGCTTTTTAGCTCGACTTTTCTATGAAAAGGGGAGCTATCCTACTCGCCCCGGCGTCGGCGTCGGCGTTGGCGTCA
This sequence comes from Ruditapes philippinarum, assembly GCF_026571515.1. Taxonomy (NCBI): domain Eukaryota; kingdom Metazoa; phylum Mollusca; class Bivalvia; order Venerida; family Veneridae; genus Ruditapes; species Ruditapes philippinarum. The sequence continues at coordinate 54,555 of NW_026857123.1, read as the reverse complement.
CACCTTGGTTAAGTTTTTCGTACCACCCCACTTTATTTCAGAAGTATTACAAGTATGGCTTTGAAACTTACCATACTTGTTCACCATCATAACCTCCATCTACAGACAAGAGTACATAACTCTGTCAAGGTTTTTGACAGAATTATGGCCCTTTTTTGACTAAGAAAGTGTATTGAGCTTGGTTAAGTTTTTTGTACCACCTCACTTTATTTCAAAACCATTGGAGGTATTGCTTTGAAACTGACCATACTTGTTTACCATCACGACCTTCATCAACAGACAAGAGGACATAACTCTGTCAAGGTTTTTTTGACAGAATTATGCCCCCTTTTGACTTAGAAAAATACATTGAATATGGTAAAATCCACTTATTGCCTTAACCCTTTGAGATATTGCTTTGAAACTTTTAATGCTATTTCACATCATTACCCCATCTGTACGCAAGAGAAGGTAACTCTGTCAAGGATTTGTTTTAAAAATTAAGGCCTTTTATCGACTTAGAATCTTGGTTAAGTTTTTAGTACCAGTCCACTTTTTGACTGAACTGTTTGAGATATTAATTTGAAAGTTGGAATACTTGTTTACAATCATGATTCCCAAACATGTCCAGGAGAAGGTAATTCTGTCAAAGATTTTATTTGAATTTGTATTGCCTTTTACTGCAAAAACTTTTTTTATTGGCAAGCAATAAAAAAGTCGAGCGCGCTGTCTTACGGACAGCTCTTGTTAAATGTGTCTTTTGACATTATATCTGTGATATGCAGGCTTCATAACCTCAGATCTCCTTTCAAAATTCCATTTTATTTAGTTCCGCCCATTGTTTTCTCGTTTCGGGCACACGCATTTTTTTACTTGGGGACCATATGCCGCTTTTCATGGAATGGCACTAACGTGTCACATTGAAGGTTCCATGATAACCGCCATATGAACACATCTGCAGATGTTTCAAAATTCTAAATTTTACTAGATCGTGTTAAATGTTGAATTCTGCTTAAGCCGGTGCTAGGGGGCGTGGACGGTAGTTTGCACTTGACAGTACTGTCCATGAACAGGCTCAATCAAACCGAGCCTGCAACATTTTCAATTTTGTCACATTGGCCTTTCTTTAGGGATTCTTATTTCACTCTATTTTATCGCCACATCAGCGTTGTTTGTGCCGTGTGGAGGCTGTAAAAAGTCGCCCCGTACATTCAATCAGGGATGTTATATTTCCGATCCTTAGAGATCGTTCAGCACGACATCATTGTTGTGCTTGTGGTATTTTAGTTCTATCAATTCGGCATCTTTCTTGTTGGGTGGTTCCAGTATTCCTCACTTGAATACTGTTAATCACCCTTAGGATGAGAGGCCTGCTTTTTAAATTTGTCTTTTGATGTTATATCTGTGATATGCAGGCTTCATAACCTCAGATCCCCTTTCAAAATTCCATTTTATTTAGTTCAGCCCATTGTTTTCTCGTTTAGGGCACAAGCATTTTTTTACTTTGGGACCATATGCCGCTTTTCATGGAATGGCACTAACGTGTCACATTGAAGGTTCCATGATAACCGCCATATGAACACATCTGCGGATGTTTCAAAATTCTAAATTTTACCAGATCATGTTAAATGTTGAATTCTGCTTAAGCCGGTGCTAGGGGGCGTGGACGGTAGTTTGCACTTGACAGTACCGTCCATGAACAGGCTCAATCAAACCGAGCCTGCACATTTTCAATTTTGTTGCGTTGGCCTTTCTTTAGGGATTCTTATTTCACTCTATTTTATTGTGTGATGCTGCTATGAGTTATTAACTTATTTAAATTATAGCTGTTTTCCTAAGTGATAGATATTATTAATTATTTTGAAATTTTACATCAATTTAAGATATATGGCTACTTAGTGTTATACAAATGTATGATATCATTCTGTTGTATCATTATATACAGTGGATGCAACTGTATTTGTTTTTTTAAGGTCACAGAGCCTATGATAGTGAAGGATCCACCAAAAGGGGATATTGCTCAAATTGTTTGTGGAGAATCACATACTTTGTTTGTAATCAAAGATGGCAGTTTATATTCCTGTGGAAACAATGATTATGGACAACTTGGACATAGTAAAAGAACTTCTATACCAGGTAAGCCTCTAATTTCAAGGTTTAGGAATATATATTGTACAAGAATTTTTAATTTCTGAAAGTAATGGTTAAGAAAATTCCAGATTGATTTTGCCAACTTTGGTAGTTTAAATGAAATATGAATATTTCCTGTTGTAATTGGTTAAAGATAGATATAGGTTTTATGTAACATTTTGGAAGAAACCTACATATAAATTTGGCGAGTGAATATCAGTTATAATTTAGAGTACATGTATGGTTTCAGAACAAATTGATGAATTGAAAGCACAAACAGTTAAATATGCAAGTGTTGGTACCAGTCACAGTGTGTGTTTGACAGAAGCTGGTGAGTTGTTCAGTTGGGGAGATAACTCACACGGTCAACTTGGTAGAGGTCAACTTGAACCAGAGCTTTGCAGGAAACCCAAGTATGAAATGTGATATTTTTACATTATTTAGTAAATATCTACCCTTTATCATAACCATTGATGATTACTTGTTATTTTTCGTAAACAATATAGGCCTGGTACACTGAACTGTATATGCTTGGTAAGAGGAATATTGTATTCTCGGTCTGCTGAACTGTATATGCTTGGTAACATCAACATTATAGGCCATAAACTACATGTTTATTATTTGTCTGGTAAACTGTATCATATATGCAAGGTAAATTGAGCATTCTATGCATGGTAAACTAAACATTTTTGCATTGAAAACTGATCAATTTATGTTAGGTAAACAGAACATTATATGCCTGATAAACTAAATAATATAGGCCTAATGAGGTAAACATTATAGGCTTGGTAAATAGAAAGATACCGGCCAAATGAGGAAAATGAGGAAAATAAAGGTTTAGTGAAGTGTGCATTATATGCCTAGTAAATTAAACATGATAGGCCTAGTGAAGTTAGAATTATGGACCTAGTAAAGTGAACATTATAGGCCTAATAAAGTGAAAATCATAGGGCTAGTATAATGAACATTATAGGCCTAGTAAAGTGAACATCATAGGCCTAGTGAAGTGAACATTATAGGCCTAGTAAAATGAACATTATAGGTCTAGTAAAGTGAATATCATAGGCCTAGTAAAGTGAACATCATAGGCCTAGTGAAGTGAACATTATAGGCCTAGTAAAATGAACATTATAGGCCTAGTAAAGTGAATATCATAGGCTTAGTAAAGTGAATATCTTAGGCCTAGTGAAGTGAACATCATAGGCCTAGTAAAGTGAACATCATAACCTAGTAAAATGGACATTATAGGCCTAGTAAAGTAAACATAGACCTAGTAAAATGTACCTTATAAGCCTAGTAAAATGAACATTATAGGCCTCATAAAGTGAACATCATAGGGCTAGTATAATGAACATTATAGGCCTAGTATAATGAACATTATAGGCCAAGTAAAATGAACATTATAGGCCTAGTAAAGTGAATATCATAGGCCTAGTAAAGTGAACATCTTAGGCCTAGTGAAGTGAACAATATAGGCCTAGTGAAGTGAACATTATAGACCTAGTGAAGTGAACATCATAACCTAGTAAAATGAACATTATAGGCCTAGTAAAGTGAACATCATAGGCCTAGTGAAGTGAACATCATAACCTAGTAAAATGGACATTATAGGCCTAGTAAAGTAAACATAAACCTAGTAAAATATACCTTATAGGCCTAGTTAAATGAACATTATAGGCCTCATAAATGAACATTATAGGCCTAGTAAAATGAACATTATAGGCCTAGTAAAATGGACATTATAGGCCTAGTAAAATGGACATTATAGGCCTAGTAAAATGGACATTATAGGCCTAGTAAAATGGACATTATAGGCCTAGTAAAATGGACATTATAGGGCTAGTAAAATGGACATTATAGGCCTAGTAAAATGGACATTATAGGCCTAGTAAAATGGACATTATAGGCCTAGTAAAATGGACATTATAGGCCTAGTAAAATGGACATTATAGGCCTAGTAAAATGGACATTATAGGCCTAGTAAAATGGACATTATAGGCCTAGTAAAATGGACATTATAGGCCTAGTAAAGTGAACATTATAGGGCTAGTAAAGTGAACATTATAGGGCTAGTAAAGTGAACATTATAGGGCTAGTAAAGTGAACATTATAGGGCTAGTAAAGTGAACATTATAGGGCTAGTAAAGTGAACATTATAGGGCTAGTAAAGTGAACATTATAGGCCTAGTAAATTGAACATTATAGGCCTAGTAAAGTGAACATTATAGGCCTAGTAAAGTGAACATTATAGGCCTAGTAAAATGGACATTATAGGCCTAGTAAAATGGACATTATAGGCCTAGTAAAATGGACATTATAGGGCTAGTAAAATGGACATTATAGGCCTAGTAAAGTGAACATTATAGGGCTAGTAAAATGGACATTATAGGCCTAGTAAAGTAAACATTACATTGTACAAGTCTGTTACACTGTTTAATAGAATATCATATGTATGGTAAAAATAATTTTTGTTCCTTTCTTTAGTATAGTAATTAAGTTACATTTTAATTTACTAGTATTATATATATTATATGTGCATCATTTACCACATGTAAATATAACATTATCATTTAATTACATTTTAATGATAAGAATTTGTTGCTTTTAATAATTGGTATGTATAAATCATGAATTTATCAAGGATAAAACAAACATCAACATCATTCTGTATCGTGCACTTTGATTAAACATGACATTTTGATATTGGTACAATGATTTAAAAGTAGTTATTTTTTATGCTTTGAAATTATCTCATGTAACTAACATATTCCTACCTCAATATTTGTATTTGGGGAATTTCTGCCAGTCTCTTTCCTTTATAACAAGTCTTGTCTAAATACTTAGATTTTTATATTTCCCCATATGATATATCTTTAAGTGACTTTTTTAAGAAAAAGAAAATATGGAAGAAAATATTTCCTGTTGAGATATAATAAGTCAAGTAGGAATAAGAGGGAAGTTGAGTGATGTTATTTATATATGTTTGTTTGGTATTTATAGATTAGGATCCTGGAGGTTAGTCTTCCAATCATAGTAAATTTCCCTGTATATCTACATGTATTTATGTATTACAGTATTTGAATGGGTTAAATAAATGATTTGGTAAGGAGATACAGTTTCACATTGTTATATATAAAGATGTCGGAGATAACATTGGGGTTGTTTGTCTTTGTTAAGTGAAATACATAACAATATTGAAACATTGTATTGTGAAGATTTCATGTATCATATACCGGTATTCACTTGCCTGTACGAAATTTTGGCACGGATTCTGGGCGGAATTGGCACGGAATTGACACGGAATCAGTGATTTCTGGGCGGACCAGGGACGGAAACGCAAATTCCGTGTCATTCCGTCTCACAAGAAAAATATTTTGTTCACTTTTCTGGGCGGAAAACTAGAAAAATTCCGGCTGGAATTTTATTTGGAGCAGAATTTATACTTAAACATTTCATCTTGGACAGAATTTTCAACTTTGAAATTTTCTTGGGAAGGAATGGTCTTCACTATGGGCGGAATTCTATACTTAAACATTTTTCTTGAACAGAATTTCACATATAAGATGTCTAAATCATAATTGTACTCTTGTTTTTGCACTTGCGGACATTGAAATTTTACGAACTGTACTTATTTTTTTTTTTGAAGCATGATACTTGACCAATAATTACAGGTGTATTTTTAGAATAAATATGTTTATTTTTTTAGACATTAAAATAGGCCTTCTTTTTAGATATTATGGCAAATGATATATTATTTGTCAGACTAATTTAGAAAATTTTTTTTTTACTGAAAAACAACTGTAATAATCTTAGTGTAGAACTTGAAAACATTCACCTCCAAAATGCTTAAGTTTATAATATAAAGGTTTTTCATACAGCTTGTATATACATGTACTGTATTATGAATTTATGACATCATCTGAAAGCAACATTGAAATAAGAATGCTGTTTAAATTTGAATATACTGTAGAATATAGGACAGCCACAGGACAAGATAGTGTGCTTGCCATTTTAAATTCTAAGAATTCATGATTTTGTTATAAAAAAATAATAATAAAAAAAATTAAAAAAACAAAAACAGTGCATGAAATAATCTCATATATTATGCCCTTTTAAACTATATAAAATTGATCAACCAATATGCCCAATAATTGCTTTTATTTAGGTAAATAGTTTTATACACAGAGAGTTTACACTACACAGATCAGAGCTCTGATAAAACTCAACTGACCAGCAGTTTCCCACGGATCTATGCATGACTAATTTACTCAACTGGTCATTCCAACAGATCGGACTATTCCATTGAATTATTTTGGAGAGATAACATTATAAATATATAAGCAGAATTTGTCTAGGACATTGCAATTTTCTTTTGTACAAAAATTTGTAATGATTTTTAAATTCTATCTATATATTTATTTGTTACTTGAATATATTTTTTACATTCAATAAATGAAAGTTAAGATGATGAGTAAATTAACCCTGTTTTACATAATGATTGACCTGTCCATGCAGTTATACAGTTGTGAATTTTGAATTCTAAGATATCTGGGTCAGCAAAAAGAGTGCAAATTACAGAGGATGAACTTGATATTTTAACAATTTTGGAGATATAGTTTTGTTCAAGATCTCAAAGTGTTTTAGTATTTGTATGATAAATAAGTGTGATAACATGGGACAAGGAGATGTACAACATAATCTAAGGTAATTATAAACCTTTAGTTACATTAATGCAGAAACAGGTTTTATATCAAACTATCAATGGTAGCAAACTAAAATTTGTAGCAAGAGGTCAATGTTGTTTTTATATTTTCAACTTCGTACATTTGTTTTTTTTCTGATAATTGTTTTAAATCTTTAATACTTGTATAATTTGTAAGATATAAATTATTCAATGATTCTATATAATGAATGTGTATATTGTATAATAAAAGCAAAATTTTAGTAGTAACTGATCTTTTTCATTTCCTGGAAATTAAACAAATTAAATCAATTTGATTAAATAGGAATAAATGGTACAAATTCAGAAGTTTTGTACAGTTGAACAGGGTCATCATAATCATTTATTATTTTACATGTATGTGTTGTGTTTCCAATGGAACAATCTAACATTACATTTTACACTCATATTTGCAGGCTGGGACTTAAGTGCTGACTGTGAGATGCAAGGTATTTCAATAAAGATGTGCAGTATTAATCCTGAAAAGGTATATTTTTAAATCTCAATACTTTACTATTCAACATCTTTCCTTGAAAAATAAATTAAACCAGTAATAAATAGTGTCACAAATAAAGCAGTTAATTAATTCTTATACAGAGCAATTCTAAACACTTGTGCACTGAAATAAGATACTGTGTAAGCTTTAGTATTTTTGAATATGCAAAAGCACAGTTAATATTTAATTTAATACTGTTGAAACATAAAATTTGATGTTATCAAAAAATATGAAATATAACTGCACATAATTATGCAATGAATCATAAATCATTACAACATTTTTGTTTAATTTATTATAAATTTTATTATTAAAGGTGAACACAACCACAAGAAGTTCTAGGAAACACAGGCAGTGGACTTAAAACAGACATCAATTAAAGAAATAGTATTTAAATAATCAGAAACATTTGAAACAAATTTATGATTAAAACATTCACAGCAAAATAATTGCAAAAAACAAAGTGTTGGATTCTAAGAAAACCAGTACCTACCAAAACCTGCAGCTAAAAAAAACTGTGTGTTATAGTGAATGTAAGGTATTCTATTCTGTATTTGGACTAAAGGATATGTATTAAATTTTATGAAAGAAAAATTAATGTGATACATTATTGATAATTTTATCCCAAAAAATGTGATCATGTTAAACTCATAAAAATTCCGCCCCCATGAATTCTGTCCCAGAATTCCGCCCAGAATCCTTTTTGACAATTCCGTTCCGAAATTCCGCCCCAAGATTCCGCTTCAAAATTCCGCCCCAAGATTCCGCTCCAACTCATTTGCATATTTCGTCCCAATTCCGCCCAGAATCCGTCCCGTTTCCGCCTGGAATCCGGCCGGAATCCGTGCCAAAAGCAAATGGTTTAACACTTGTATATTTGGGGGAGAATTTCAATTTCTGGGCGGAATCTGCCATTGAATTCCGCCCCATTTCCGTGCAGAAAATTTCGTACAGGTGTGGCTGCATTCAGCTGCTAACATTTCTTTCTTATTGCCAAAAAGAAAAAGATATCACGTCTCATGTTTATTTTAATATTCTGAAATAAAATCCTTGTATTTAAGTAGTGCAAAATATGTGCTTTATATGTTAGTTATTTTTTTTTTTAGCTCACCTGTCACTTTGTGACAGGGTGAGCTTTTGTGATCGCTTTTTGTCGGGCGTCCGCCTGTCCGTCGTCCGTAAACTTTTACTATAAATAACATCTCCTCATAAACCACTAAGCCAATTTCATCCAAACTTCACAGGAATGTTCCTTTGGTGGTCACCTTTGAAAATTGTTCAAAGACTTTAATTCCATGCAGAACTCTGGTTGCCATGGCAACCAAAAGAAAAAAACTTTAAATATCTTCTTCTAAAAAACCCAAAGAGCTAGAGCTTAGATATTTGGCATGAAACATCTTCTAGTGAGTGTCTACCAAGTTTGTTCAAATAAAAGCCCTGGGGTCAAAATTGGCCCTGCCCCAGGGGGTCATTGATTTTCCCTATATGTATATAGTAAAAACTTAAAAAATCTTCTTTTAAAGAACCCAAAGAGCTAGAGCTAAGATATTTAGCATGAAACATATTCTAATGGGTGTCTTCCAAGTTTGTTCAAATAAAAGCCCTGGGGTCAAAATTGGCCCCGCCCCAGGGGGTCATTGATTTTTCCTATATGCATATAGTAAAAACTTAAAAATCTTTTTTAGCTCGACTATTCAATAAGAATAAGTAGAGCTATTGCAGTCACCCGAGCGTCGGCGTCTGCGTCGGCGTAACCACTTATGTTAAAGTTTTTGTAATAGTTCAAATATTTTCAAAGTCCATTGACATATGGCTTTGAAACTTTGCACACTTGTTCACCATCATGACCCCAACCTGTAGACAGGAGGAGGTAACTCTATCAAGCATTTTGACAGAATTATGCCCCTTTTTCGACTTAGAATTTACGTTAAAGTTTTTGTAATACCTCAAATATTTTCAAAGTTTATTGACATATGGCTTTGAAACTTTGCACACTTGTTCACCATCATTACCCCAACCTGTAAACAGGAGGAGGTAACTGTATCAAGCATTTTTTTTACTATCAAGCACTAAGAATAGTCGAGCGTTGCTGTCCTACCGACAGCTCTTGTTTAAAGAACACAAAGAGCTAGATCTAAGATATTTAGCATGAAACATGTTCTAATGGATGTCTACCAAGTTTGTTCAAATAAGAGCCCTGGGGTCAAAATTGGCCCTGCCCCAAGGGGTCATTGATTTTCCCTATATAAATATAGTAAAAACTTAAAAATCTTCTTTTAAAGAACACAAAGAGCTAGATTTAAGCTATTTGGCATGAAACATGTTCTAATGGATGTCTACCAAGTTTGTTCAAATAAGAGCCCTGGGATCAAAATTGGCCCCGCCCCTTTTCCTTATATGTGTATAGCAAAAACTTAAAAATCTTCCTCGAAAAAAACCTGAATAGCTAGAGTTTATATATTAAGCATGAAACATCTTTAGTAAATGTCTACAAAGATTGTTCAAATAAAAGCCCTGGGATCAAAACTGGCCCTGCCCCAGGGGTGTCATTGTTTTTAAATATACGAGGGTTGTTCGGGAAGTTTTGAGAATTTTGTCATATCTCCTATATTTTTTGTTTCTACGACGTAATATTTTGCACATACTAAGATTAGCATATCACGGAACTATTCCTAAAAATTGAATAGAATCAGACAACAATAGCCGGAAATAGCAGTAACCATAGCAACACTATAACGCCGCACCGGAGCAGTCCGACTCTAAAGAAAGGTATAAAGCGCTACACTAATAATATTTCGTAATTTTGATAACGTAAAAAATGCGCGAAAACGCTGGTCAGCAGCGGAACGTCAGGACATCATTTCCTGAAAATATCATAACGTTATTTAAATTATCAATGGATCAACATTGTTTTAAAGTTGTTGCCCAGAGCCACTGAGTTAACAACATGACGTCGATAGGTGACGTTGAATTGCGAAGTATCGTGAAATTTTGTGTTACTCTGTAAAAGTCTTCCACAGAAACAATGAAAATGATCAATTCTATAGGAAAATACAAGAAATGCAGTCCGGCTACAGTGTATAGATGGCATGCTCGTTTTAAAGGAAGAATCTCGATCGAAGATGATCCTAGATGCGGTCAGCAGTCTTTTTGTTGCATGTTCAATTAAAGACTCGGTAAAAGACATGATAAATTGCGACAGAAGAACGACAGTTAGAGCTATTGCAGATGAACTTTGCGTATCAGTTTCTACTGTACACGGAATACTAATAAGTGGATCAGCCGACACAGGAAATGCATCGAAATTGCAGGTGACTACGTTGAAAAGGTGCGACGATCGATGGACTTTAACGTCGCATAACGTTGCTAATGACTTCGGCGTGCTCCGGGTGTTTGTTATATGGTTATTTACTATTTTTATTATGTTTTAGTTTCTGTGTGTTTGATGATGATATTTTCAGATACTGTACGGTATATATTGAAATAAATGCGTATATATTTATATTTACGCTAACCCGACTACAACGTGTGCTATAAAACAATTCTCAGAACTTCCCGAACAACCCTCGTATGTGTAAAGAAAAAACTAAGAAAACTTCTTTTAAAAAACCCAACGAGCTAGACCTTAGATATTTAGCATGAAACATCTTCTAATGGGTGTATACCAAGTTTGTTCAAATAAAAGCCCTGGGGTTTAAACTGGCCCCGCTCTGGGGGGCCTATATACAGGTGAGCGACATCAGGGCCATCATGGCCCTCTTGTTTAATTTGTAATTTACAAATTTATATGTTAGTTATGTTTATGAGATGCTTGACTGGCAATTAAGAAAAAAGTTTTCTATGTGATGATAATATGTTATGTTTAACATCTTAACTGTATGAAAAGTTGATCTAACAGAATAAGATTTACAAAAACAACAACTACTTTTTCCTCTCCCAGTCAACTTTATAAAGATCATCAACATCACTATCTCTATAGTCTGTAGTAATATGATTTTCAGGAATAGTAGAACATTTTTACAATTAACTTATGATAAGGTAGTCTTACTGTAATGCTTTACCACAAAAGGATTTCTAACATCGGCCAACATCATAATAAATTGGTCATTTCCGGAATGTTATTTTTCTTAATCTAAAGTATTCAATAATTTTTAATCGTTTATAAACTGAATTTAGTATATACCGATAAAGGATGAGTGATTGTAAATAATCTAATGCCCAAGATTTTGAAAAAATAACATTTCGGAAATAACTGATTTGCTACGATATTGGCCGATGTTAGATTTTTTTGGCAAGAAAGCATTACAGTAAGACTTCCTTAAGATGATGTGACCAATTTTACATGTTAGTGAACAGCATGTGTATAGAAAGTCTTATGAGGTGTTATCAGAACCGTTTCACTCTTTTTAGTCTGCAGTATGGTTTTCATGGAACTGCTGACCTGTACATAAAAGAAAATATAGGATAATTATATACCCATGACTTTAAATACTGGAATAGATTTGTACTATCATTTTTTCTATTTGTTGAATAAAGTTTGGCTAAGTGTCTACAAGTTTGTTATGAAACTCAGTTTAAACTTATAACAATCTCATTGGGACCATGACCTTTTCTATATTATATTCAAGGTTTTTGATGGCCAACATAAGGAATTAGTATCTTATGAACATTTTATATATACTTGTATATAGCCAACATTATGTTCTATGTATATTTAAGTTCAGGCAACCCCTGTAGTGTTTGTGTATAATTTATTTGAATTGCAATGTTATTTTACAGACTGATCAAGTTCCCTCGTACTATTGTACAAGTTAGCTGTGGAAGGTATCACAATTTGTTACTCACTGATGGTATGTACTGCAATATGTTCACAACTATTTCAATACCATGAAGTAACAAAGTATCTATTGTTCATCTTTATGGCTATGATAATGTATGCAATGTTTTGACAGACACACAATATTTGACACAATTTGACTAAGATCAGCCCAGTGTGTTTTTGACCTTTATTTTTGTATAGCAATTCACCTGTGTGTGTGTTTGTGTGTGTGTTATATAGATTATATAGTGAACTTAAAAAATCTTCTTGTTAAAAACCACTAGTCCAATTTCCACCAAACTTGGCAGGATTGATCCTTGGGTGAAGGGCTTCCAAACTTGTTCAAAGAATTTCATTCCATGCAGAAATCTGGTTGCCATGGCAACCAAAAGGAATTATAAGAATAAATTTAAAATATCTTCTTGTAAAGACCCAAAAGGCCTAGAGCTTAGATATTTTGCATAAGGCATTGTCTGGTAGACCCTTACCAAGATTGTTCAAATTATAGCCCTGGGGTCAAAATCGGCTCTGCCCTGGGGTCATTTATTTTCACTATATGTACATATAGTAAAAAATTAAAATACCTTCTTGTAAAGACCCAAAAGGCTTAGAGCTTAGATATTTTGCATAAGGCATTGTCTGGTAGACCTCTACCCAGATTGTTCAAATTATAGCCCTGGGGTCAAAATCGGCCCCGCCCTGTGGGTCATTGGTTTTCCTTATATGTATATAGTAAAACTTATAGTAAAAACTTTAACAAAAATTCTTCTAGCAATTGACAAATGCTAGAGGTTAGATATTTTGCATGAAACCTTGTGTAGTAAACCTCTAGCAAGATTGTTCAAATTATAGCCCTGGGGTCAAAATGGCCCCGCCCTGGGGGTTATTGATTTCAATATATACATATAGTAAAAAATCAAAAAATCTTATTGTCTGAATGTACAAGGCTTATAGCTTTAATATTTGTTAAATAATATCATCTATAGGTACTCTACCAAAGTTGTTCAAATTTTGCCTCTAGTGTCAAAAGTAGCCCCACCCCGGGGGCCATAGGTTTTCCTTATATGTATATAGTAAAAACTTAAAAAATCATCTTCTCTAAATTTACAAAGGCTAGAGTTAAGATATTTTGCATGAAACATTGTGTAGTGAACCTCTAGCAAGTTTGTTCAAATTATAGCCCTGGGGTCAAAATTGGCCCCACCCCAGGGGTCATTGATTTTCACTATGCACATATAGTAAAAAATTAAAAAAATTCTCTTGTCTGAAGGTACAAGGCTTAGAGCTTTGATATTTGGTACCGGTATATAATATCATCTATGAGTCCTCTACTAAAGTTGTTTTAATTATGCCCCTAGTGTAAAAATTGCCCTGCCCCAGAGGCAATAGTTGTCCTTATATGTATAAAGTAAAAACTTGAAAAATCTTCTTCTCTGAATCAACAAAGGCTAGAGGTTAAATTATGGCATGAGTTTTTGCTAAGTGAACCTCTACCAAGATTGTTCAAATTATAGCCCTGGGGTAAAAATTGGTTCCGCCCCGGGGGTCATTGATTTTCATTATGTACATATAGTGAAAAAATAAAAAATATTTTTGTCTGAAGGTACAAGGCATAGATCTTTGATGTTTTATATATAATATCATTTATAGGTCCTCTACCAAAGTTGTTAAATTTTTCCCCTGGTGTCAAAATTGCCCTGCCCGGGGGCAGTGATTCTCATTATGTACACAGTAAAAACAGAAAATAAAACAAATGTTTTCTGAATGGGAGAAAGCTACAGCTTAGATATTTGACTTGAAATGTTGTTTGGTGGACCTGTATCAAGATTGTTTTGAATTAAACCCTTGTGTCAAAATTTTGCCTTGCCCAAGGGGACAGTGACCTACTTTCTTGTCCTTTGATGTACAGCAATGAAATTTTGACCATGTGCACAGTTTTAGTTGTAAAATTGAACTTTGATATCAGGTGACCTAGATTTTGATGATGTGACCTACTTTCTTGTCCTTTGATGTACAGCTATGAAATTTGAACCATGCGGTTGCATAACATTTTTCTCAAATGCAATCTTGTTTTCCATTATGTTAAAAAACAAATTTCTATATGTCATAAATCTGTTATTTTATAGGAATTTTCAATTGTTTATACATGGCCCTTTCATTAATGTTACATTCATTGAAGTGAATAGCATTTATGTTTTGCTTGTTTATTAAATTAGCCACTTCAAGATGACTCTATTAGATTATGTTTATATGATATAGTTGAGTCTGAATTTAATTTAACATTTATTCTTTCACTGTATTATTTTGTTATAGATGGACAGATATACAGTTGGGGAGACAACAGATTTGGTCAACTAGGGCTAGGTCACACTATATCACAGAATATTCCACAGTATATAGCTAGCTTGAAAGGAATCCCTGTAGCTCAGGTTGTTTGTGGGGGCTCCCATAGTTTACTGCTGTCAAAATCTGGGGCTATATTTGGCTGGGGAAGAAACTGGTGAGTATTTTGTAAGCATTCTAAAATTATTATTATTATGATAATTATGTGCTGGTAGCTGTGGGGCATCCGTGGCCGAATGGTTAAGGTTGTTGACTTCAAACCACTTGCATCTTACTGCTGTAAGTGCAAGTGTCGTCAAATTTTACATGTTAGAATGCTATCCAGCTAGCTAATAGAATGTAGGAGGTTCTGCTCTGGTGTTTGTTTGTGTAGGAAATAATGTACAGAAGGGCACCTGAGGTCTTACTCCACCAGTAAAGCTTGAAAGTTGCCATTTGACCTATTCTGTGTTGGTACAACGTAAAACCCAACCAAAAAAAAACACACACAAAAAATGACGGTTTTGCATTGATTTTGTTCTTTTTACCTTCTGTTTTGTATGAAAATTGTACAAATATCATATTGAATCAGTATTTTTGTAACACATGCTCCTTAATTTAGTGACAATGATTACGTAAAAATTCTTTTGTTTTCAGTTTTGGTCAACTTGGCTTGAATGATGAATTAGGTAACTTATATAATTTTTTTTTTAATTTTATGTCAAAAATTTTTATGTAGCATGGTTTGCAATGTGCAAAGTTCAGTTGTAGATACAAATGTAAACGTGTAGTTTTTTACATCTTTACAACATATCAACATTTATAAAAAAAAGATATTAATTTATAAATGAGAATAGATTACCAAGAAAATGCCACAGCCATAGAAAAGGACCTGTTGATACCAAATCATGATTATGTACTTACTATGATACATACATCGCACATTCGGATAGTTGTGTCGCCTATACAGGGATTACTTCTTCCTCGTCTGTCTGTCCATCTGTTTGTCCGTCCGTCCGTCACAAAACTCGTCCTAACTTCTCCTCAGATACTACTGGTGAAATTTCTTCCAAACTTAACAGGAACGATCAATACCAAGTCTTGTTGTGCATATTGTCGGCATTTTCTGGTTCTCAGATTTTTGTGAGAGTTATGACCCTTTAATGATTTTAAGTTTTAAAGTTTGTACAGGCTACTCCTCTCATACCACTAATGCAAATTCATTGAACTTTACAAAATTGATCATAGCTGGAGTACTTGCACATATTTCACAGGTTTTCTGGTTGGAGGATTTTTAGTCGAGTTATTGCCCTTGAATAAAAAATGTGTTTTGAAATGTTAATGATTTTTGTGTCTCTTGCTATGCAATAGCTGCAACATGCAATTGGCTATCAGGAGGGGACACATGTCAACATGTCAGCACTGATGGCCCTTGTATTTATTATTTTTGCTCATTGTAAATTTATATTTGAAAAAAAAACAAAAACAAACAACACACACACAAAATAAAGCATTGTAAGGAAATGTTCTGAATCTTGATGTAATAGAAGATTTTGTTGCTTGCCTCATGCACATTTATTATCTTTGAGATTATTGAGTTATGATTTTTCTGAAGGAACAAGATTTTAGAAACACAAGTTTTTACAGCAGGAAATGATATATTTTTGTTCTGTAGATCGACATTTCCCTTGTTTGTGTAAATCACTGCGACATCAACGAGTATGCTATATTGGCTGTGGTGAGGATCACACTTTGGCCCTGACACTGGATGGAGGAGTATTCACCTTTGGTGCAGGGACATTCGGGCAACTTGGACATGGCTCCAAAACACAAGAAATTTTACCAAAGAAGGTTACAGAGTTAATGGGATCTAAAGTTACACAAATAGCTTGTGGGAGGTTAGACCAACAATAGTCTTAAATTGCTCAATTTTTCACTGTTTAATTTTCAAGAAATTGATTGATTGTTAGATTTTATGACAAAAAAAAACAACAAATAATGATGAAAATTGACTGGACTAATCTGTAAAGCATAGGCTTTCAGTTAAAAAAAGATAAAAGCATATGCAACTTTATGTTTTTCAACCCAAAACAAATGTATAAGATACTGTTTATGTCAAGAAGTGTAGTTTTTATGCACCCTGAAGGGTGAGCATATTGTCACAGCCTTGTCCATCCGTCCATTATTTGGTCCGTCCGTCCGTTGTGCCTGTCCAGAACATAACTTAAAAACCCTTGGACATAATTTGTTTAAACTTAACACAGTGGTAGAGGGCATTGAGGGGGAGTGCAGTATCAAAGAACATTATTTTGGAGTTACAGCCCTTTGTTCATTTTGACACTTGGAACTTTGTCCAGGACATAACTCTAAAACTATTAGAGATATGAACAAGAAATTTTGTAGGTAGATAGATCTCATTATAGCCTTTTTTCAATTTTACACTGTGAACTTTGTCCGGGACATTAATGTGAAGCCACAAGAGGTATCAACAAGAAACTAATTTGGTAGATTGATCTCATTGATTAGAAGTCCAGTGCAAAGAACAGTTTCTCTGCCTTGGCTAATTTTGGAATTATTGCACTTTGAACAGGAACATAACTCTGAAACTTCAAGAGGTGCCCTTTTCTGTGTCCAAAACTTATTCGGGAAGCATCACCTGGTTCAAACCGGGCTCTTGTATAATTTATATATATCAAATTTATATATATTTATATATACAGACGGCACTGTTTAGTGTTTGTATCAGACAGTGGAAGGCTGTATGGTTTTGGATCTGAAGCCAACGGTCAACTTTGTACAAATAGTGTGGAAGTGAAATCTCTGCCAGTGGCTATAAAAGGACAGTTTGTGGCATTCAATAATGCTGGTAGATCAAACAATTCAGGAAATAGTTCATCATTTGTGATAAATATTGTAGCTGCTGGAGGAGATTACTGTTTTCTGTGGGCGGTCTCAGAACAGGTATCAACTTCTTACTATAAAGTACAAGTGATCATTCATAGCTAATACATCTAAAACATGACAAGATAGGAAATGGTTAAGGCTGTTGAGGTAGAGACGTTAAGTCACTTTTCCTTTACCTCAGTGCTGTGGACTGAATTCTTAAATTCTTCTTGAGGATTTCTATGAGGCTAACATAGGGGTGGTTGTTGGTTTATATTGGATGCCTTCTTATGTCTAAAATTAAAACGTGAACAATACCACATGAAAGGTCACCTGAGATCTTTCTCAATCAGTAAAACTGGAAAGTCATATGACCTGAATTTGTCTGTGTGAGTAGAAACCAAAGAAAACTGCTACCTATTTTGTTACCTATTTTAAAACAGTTAGTTATTCAGGTGTTAAAGTAAACCTGTTAATTTACAATGTTTAAATAAAAGTCATATTGGTGGAGGTGAAAATAACAGATTGCTGCCCAAACAACCTGCTTTTCTACATACTAGTATTAATAAACTACTAACACCTAGCAACAGAAAGAGAGCATAGTAAAGGAAACTCCTGCGAATTTGACTGTTTAAGACAGACATCCTTTACTGTACATATATAAAATTTGTACATGACCTCAGTAAAGTCCATAACAATATTATGAATTTATTTCACAGATCAAGATTTCTCCACTAGATCACAGACTGTGGAGCTCTATGTTTTCTATAAAAATATTATCTGTGGATATGACTGAGAGAATTTCCAAATTGACATCAAGTGATAGTGTACCTGTAGAGTTTGAGGAGTAAGTCATGTTTACTTTAACTGTTGAAGTATTTTAAAGATGTTATGTTAACAAAAGATTATCAATAGATTATAATATTATAACATTATACTTTTTTCAGGTCCTAACCTTTGTATGCATGATGGGATTTTAAAATAAATTGGTGCACATTACCAATATAGAACTCTTTTTCTAGGGAATTATAAAACAAAACTTGTATGAATAAAATATTAATTGTTTTTCAATTTTATATTATTATGTAAGTCCAAAAATAGTAATTAACAAATTCATGGACCTTTTAGTGAAAATGAGTTGAATAATATTACCTTTAATAGCAAATTATCTTGAAAATGATCATTTTTGTTATGTCAACTTATTTGTATAATTTCAGGGAAGTCATTAGAGTATTTTCATCAGCTTCATGTTTAAACTCTTCCTTCTTATTGAAGTAAGTATTGTCTGAATTGTAAACACTTTACTTTGTTCAATGGATACAATGTGTTACTATTTTAATGTCACAGTATGAGAATGTTTTTTATAGATACA
Organism: Ruditapes philippinarum; assembly: GCF_026571515.1. Taxonomy (NCBI): domain Eukaryota; kingdom Metazoa; phylum Mollusca; class Bivalvia; order Venerida; family Veneridae; genus Ruditapes; species Ruditapes philippinarum. The sequence goes on along the minus strand of NW_026857123.1, from coordinate 35,834 downwards.
AGGTTAATGGTTTAGAATAAAGTTGTTTTCATTGGCAAAACTCACCTATCCAAGACCCAACAATAAATCTAATTGCCAATTAAGCTGTTTTCTATGTCCATATTTTCTATGACTATATTTAGTAATAAGTTTGGCTATTTAGAAAATTGATGAAAAGTCTCATAGATTCAGCATTTGACATACTACTTATGTATAAAGGACAACATTATTGCATGTTTGTAACCATCACAATATTAGACTGGTTTTGTATTTTAATCTTTCCATTGTCAGACAAATTAATTTAAAGGTGTTATCCTAAGATTAAGCTGCTCACAGTATGTACTCAGACTGCTCTACTTTGTGGGCATGTACAGGGTGTTTCATAATATCTGTCCTTATTAGAAAGTTACATATTTGGTATATTTGTTTATCTATGATATCAAATCATATATCATTTTAAAGGCTAAAGACATACTGTACATAGAGTGCAAAGTTCTATACCAGTCATGTTAGCCTATTGGTGTTAGGATTCAGGTGTGACCAGTAATAACTGATACAGTTATAATTATACAGGGACAATGAGCATTATGGTAGTAGTAGTAAGAGGCATGGAGTAGATCTGGAACTAGTTAGGAGCAAGTTTGATAAGATGAGTGATACATCTAACGTTCATATCATACAAAAGGTATTGTTTACATACATATATGTTAAATTAGCCGCGTCATGACATAACCAAAATAGTGGGTTTGCGACCAGCCTGGATCCAGACCAGCTTACGCATCCACCCAGTCTGATCAGGATCCATGCTGTTGGCGTACCAACCCTATTACAAGTAGAGAAACTGATAGCGAACAGCATGGATCCTGATCAGACTGCACATTTGCGCAGGCTGGTCTGGATCCATGCTGGTCGCAAACGCACTATGTTGGTTTTGTCGTGACATGGCTCATTAATGGTATTTGATTTTACCCTGAACCAGCTGATTGTCATAAATGGACTCATCCAGCTCCTATATTTGGAACTGTCCATTATCAGTATTGGGGATATCAAGAGGAACTTTTGAATTTTGTCAGCAAACAGTACAGAGCCTGGTCAGACTGCATAGATGTGTTAGCTGGCTGGGGTTTATACTGGTGGCATATGGTAATGCTCCAGCAGATTGAAGGTTAAAGTAAAGAATGTATAAGGCTGTATTTATACCCCCACCACAAAATGTGGGTGGGGGGGCTATAATGGATTCGCTTTGTCGCGTCCGTCAGTCGGTCCGTCGTCCGTCTCCATTTTTGTGTCTGCTCTATAAATCCTATACCAATTGAAGGATTTTCTTCAAACTTGGCTCAAATGTTCACCTCAACAAGGGGATGTGCAGAACTCATGTTGCCCATGTGTCAGCTCAAGGTCAAGGTCACAATTGAAGGTCAAATATCAAACAATCATATATTAGACAGTATGTCATGTCCGCTCTGTAAGTCCTACACTAATTGAAAGATTTTCTTCAAACTTGGCTCAAATATTCACCTCAACAAGGGGATGTGCAGAACTCATGTTGCCCATGTGTCAGCTCAAGGTCAAGGTCACAATTGAAGGTCAAATATCAAACAATCAAATATAAGACAGTATGTCGTGTCTGCTCTGTAAGTCCTACACAAATTGAAAGATTTTCTTCAAACTTGGCTCAAATGTTCATCTCAACAAGGGGATGTGCAGAACCCATGTTGCCCATGTGTCAGCTCAAGGTCAAGGTCACAATTGAAGGTCAAATATCAAACAATCAAATATTAGACAGTTGAAGGTCAAATAACAAACAATCAAATATTAGACAGTATGTTGTGTCCGCTCTGTAAGTCCTACAGTAATTGAAAGATTTTCTTCAATCTTGGCTCAAATTTTCACCTCAACAAGGTAATGTGCAGAACCCATGTTACCATTTTGCCGGCTTAAGGTCAAGGTCACACTTGGGGGTCAAAAATTGACTTGGAAAATATTCTTAAATTTTAACATGTATTTTAATATTTCTGAAACTAGCACAGTTATTTCCTTAAAACTTGAAATATATATAAAGTTTCACAATTAAGATATGCTGGTCAAGTTTCATAACTCTGTATTGCATTTTAACAAAGTTATGCCCCTTTTTAAGTCTTCAAATTTACATACAATTAAATATTAGACAATATGTCGTGTCTGCTCTTTAAATCCTATACTAATGGAAGAAGTTTCTTCGAACTTTACTCAAATGTTCACCCCAATTGGGCAATGTGCAGGACCCATCTTACTCTTGTGCCAGATTAAGGTCAAGGCCACACTTGAAGGTCAAAAATTGACTTAGAAATGTTAAGTACATTGGGAAAATGAAAGGTTATTTGTAACTGTTTCGAACATGATTGACAATATATATATTTATACTATTACCTGTACAATTAGTCTTCTTTTCACCAGAGATAATTTCTTTTTATGTATATGTATTTGTGCCCCTAAAGTTATTCCCTTAACCACCTTTCCAAGTTGTCTTCTGTCAAGGACATTGGTGGGGGTATGAATCGCATTCAGCGATAGTTCTAGTTATATAAGGCTTGACATTTGCGATATGAGTGTGTCAGGTCTAGTAGAATACAAGATAAATATTTTACTTTATTTTTTATCACTTAAAATCTCATAAGTATAAATTTCAAAGACATTTTTAGCTAAAACTTTCTGCATATACATACAGTCAATATATGTTCATTCGGACACATAGGGCCGGAGCAAATTTGTGATTATAGTTCACACCATCTGAGGATATCCGCTTCCATAGTCAAGTACTTGTGCATATTTTTGCTTGAATGATTTTTTGCCGAGTTATGACACTTGAATAAAAAAAGGGTGTCGATAAAGTTTGTAAATATGAGAAAGTATTTGTTGTCTTGAACACTCTTTTTAAAGTAAAAATGCCTAGGTCATGGATCCTCTACTGGGCCTGCTGGGCGGGGTAGGGAGCATTTGTCTGTTTCCAACAACAAGTCTTGGTTAATTGTTAAGTTGTACTTTTATGCCATTGGATTAAATAAGTTAGCTTGCATTTTGAATTTTTATTGAAGACAATATTGTAAGTTTTCAGTAAAAAATATGGTAAATTCTTTATGTTACTTTATGAAGTACACAAAATTGTTTTTTGAAGTATCAATCAGCATCATACCTGGAGTATGTCATGTGAATCAGATTTAAAGCTTAAATTAAAGTTGAATAGTTTTCTGTTTATAATAAGAATAAAATTGAAATGAAATTTGTTTTATCCTGCAGATTTTACTTAGTTTAAGTGGAACATTGTATCCAAGTCTTCCAAAATCGCCGCCAGATGTTGAAGCCCTGCGTTTATATTTGATACTGCCTCATCTCCATATGTTTGAGCAGCCAAAATACTACAACACTTTGATAGAGCCATTTGGTAACTCCATCATCAGTCTTGATAAACAAGCTTCTAGAGTTCTTGGTAAGTAACAGTACATGTATATTGCAAGGTTTGACTGATCCTCTGTCTTCATCAGAATTACAGGGTTGAATGGTTCTGTGTGAAAATCCGAGTTAGAGTGTGATTTTTTTTTAACATTCTTTATTATGATTTGAATATTTTATTTGTATAAGTTTCACTATATAATGCAACTATATATATTACAATGCTGGATTATATGACCTACATCTAGAACACAGAATTGCTATTCTCATTTGTTGTTTTTCTGCTCCCAAAAAATTTAGATCGAGCATATACAAGTAGTACTGTTTATTTCCCTCCATCCTTCTGTCTGTCCCTATGATTTGTCATAGCTTTTTCATTTATTGGTGGACATCTTAGATATTTTATTGTGTTGATTGACATGGTTTTTTTGTATTCTTCTTTGATTGAGTTTAAATCGCTGGAGCTAAAAATAGTTTCCCTGCTTGCCATTATAGTATTAATGAAAGTGACTTTTGAGATCATCCATTTGTGTAACAGATATTTGTCTTTGAAGATATTAGGCAAAAATAAGTGTAATTTTGTGGCAATCATTAGTATTTATTGATGAGCAAGGTTTATCATTTGAATAAACTTCCTGCCAGGTGTAAATAATATTTAATTCGTACCTGTTACTCTATAGAAGCTGACTTTTGTTATAAGAAATAAAAGACTTGATTCAAATTCATTGTAAGGGGAAAGGTCATGGGTGTTTTTTATAATCATGAATTTAGAGAACAGTAGACAGAAGGGAAGAATGTTTATTGTCCCAATCGCAAACATTGTATATTGTGCACATTGTAAGTCTTTGTGTGTTTATTCTTATTAAAATTTTGAATATCTCAAATTTTGTTTCAGATTTGTGGTGGGGAAGTTTTACATCTCCATTTTTTCTCAGGCTTGTTTATGTGAGTATATAGAGGATATTTGTTTGTTTTGCATGTAAGATTGAAATATAATTTCACTGAGTGAACACCAGATGCAATATTTTCACGAGTGGCACAGCCACGAGTGAAAATATAATAGCTGGTGTTCACGAATGAAATATATTTCAATCTTATATGTAAAACAAATAAATTTTCTTTTTATTTCATGCCTTTTAAGTGATTTAAAATATTTTTACTGATTTTGCAGCGTAACGTCGCGCATTCTCCTTTGTGACGTCATCACATCATGACGTCACATCATCAACTTTGAAATATAGTTCTGTTAAATTTCTCTAATTTTGTTACATTCATAACATGATGTATGGTGACATTGACTTTCTTTTCCTAAAGAAGCAAAATTTACGTATGACGGCATTTATTTCTGCCTGTTATTCCATTGCATTCACATATAGTCCGTCTACAGTGAAAATTATATTTTATAAATTTCACTAGTGGTTTATCAGAATATAATCATCTGATATATTACAATAAAACACTGGAAAGCATGCAATAATGTGTGTTTATCATATTACATTTTCCCAACGCAATGCTGAATTATTCTTGTTTTCCTTATTCCATAGACACCTACCTTTACATAATCACTTTATCTGTACTTAACATAATGGTTACTTATTTTTAGGTAAAGGTCGTTTTGACATTTCTTGGGTTTTTTTTTATACTTTTGACCAAAGCTTTGTCAAATATGAACCAGGTATTTGTTACAAAAAGTAATATCTAAACTTATCATGAAGCAGCATTTCAACACTGTTTAAAATTTTGTAATAAACTTGAATATTCTTGACAAATGACATATTGGTAGTTTTGTTTTTCAATCTTTTGTTATTGTTTATTAAAATCTTGCAAATACTAAAATGAAATTATGTTCACTTCATTTGCTGAAATATTGTGTAGTGCCAACATTTGTATAAGCTGTATTGGAATGGTAATTATTATGCCCATTGTTCTTGAATCACAATAATAACTTGTACACCAGTGTTTGTAATTTTATATCCTATATTATTATATAATTCTTCTGTGTAATGTTTTCACAGATCTTCAAAGAAACTGTGATATATATACTTCAGCTGCCTGACCCACAACAATTACAAGAGGTATGTGTTTAATATAGAATCACAAATAAATATTTACACAATTTTTTCTCCCTTCAAATCAATATCTTTTTGTTATACTTTATGTATATTTAAATGGATGACTGTCTAATGGAAACAAAATAAAAAATAGGAATATAAAATCAGATCACTGAATAAGAATTAAGAGGGGCGTCAGTTGCTGAGTGGTTAAGGTCTTGACTTCAAACCATTTGCCCATCACCTCTGTGGGTTATATATCTCCAGGGACATGGATAGTTTTTTTATAAGACAGCTATCTGGCTAACTAATGGAAAGTTGGTAGATCTACTCAGGTGCCTGTTCATGCCTGTAAAGCTGGAAAGTCACATGTGATCTTTACAGTGGTAGTGCCAGGAGAAAGTTGAAACCCAACCAAAAACAAAAAGTAAATAATGATTTTAAAGAATATCAAATATAAATTAACTTTTGGACACTATTTTGAAGTGAAGTTTGTATACAAAAATAATCATGCATTTAATGCTCGGATATATAGGCTTAGATAAAAAGGATAAATATCATCCATGTACTGTTTATATTAACAGATGGAAACTCGGTTCAAAGCTTTGTTTATATCATTGGAAGTACTGAAGAAGTTAAACAATGTGAATGAACAGAATGGTCAGATAATTCCTTACAATAAATTCTATATCAATGACCTTAAAGACAAGGTGAACTTGAAAGGAGATTATGTCAACTGGGTACAGACACAGAGCCATGTTAAATTTGCACCTGGGGTAAGTGAACATATTATTCTGACAGACATGTATGATGACTGTCCTTTGATTATGAATACTTAAAACATTCTTGCATATATTTGATTCTGGTATTCTATACCATTCTCAGTTAAAGGTGTAAGTTTCTTTTAGAGAACAAAAATGTTTGGCAGTGTGGACAAGTGGTTTACACCTAAAACTTGATGACTTTCTTGGTTCAAATCTTGTTTGAGGCAAGCCGTTGTTTCCTTTCAGAGTACTGGTTGGTTCCAAGAATGGATTACAGAGTGTATTAACTTGTATCTTCCTACACAGTGAAACTAAAATAAATTATATATGCACTAAATCTAGAAGTAATGCAGACATCTACTTAGAGTTAATCTATACCATTTTGTTCTGTATAATAATGTACATTGTACAAATAAATTTTGACACAATTAAAAACTTATTATTAATTAAATGATAAATATAAGAATAGGCATAATCTTGACAGAAGATTTTCAAAACTTTATTTTAAGGATGAAAATATGGGTGACAGTCTTAAAGGACTTACTTTATCATAGATTTTAGAATTTTGAATTTATTTTTTTCTACTTAAATAATAATAGTGAGGATATTGCCTTGTTGATTGACTGGTGTATTGCTTGTTTTCAGCAAAGACTGCTATTTTGTAATTATCCATTCACATTTGATGCTGCTGCTAAAAGTTTGTTGCTGCAGACAGATGCTCTCTTACAAATGCAGGTAAATAATAGATTGAATGAGATTCACAAAGTATAAAAAGATATGATTTGTATTAACAGAAATTGTTTAACTGAACATATTTCTTAAAAAATTGACTTATGTGACTTAAAGCGTTAGAAAGAATACCTTGGATTTTCTTACAAATTTTTGTAGATGGATTCTCTGAGTTAGTGTGATGCTTAAATGATTTGCTATTGTTATTTTGAGTTGAAGTTTTTAATATCACTGTTTGTAGTCTGCCATTGAAGAAGTGCGGCGAAGAAATATTCAATGTTTATTCCTACCTATTGATCCAGAGAACCCTTGTTTGGTGTTCTGTGTTTCACGGACAAACATTGTACATGATACCTTACAGCAGTTGATGAATAAAGGAAGTGCTGACCTCAAGAAACCTTTAAAGGTTTGATTTATACTTTTATAATCACAATTACATTTGGTTTCAACACTAATGTGAATTTTTTGATTTTACAGATAAGTAAGTAAGTAAGTAAGTAACGACTTTATTTAATGAGGCAACACAGTTGGGCAAGCCCAGTCTTCCCTGTGAGCCTCAACAATGTACAAAACAATTTATAAAATAAAATACATCAATAAGAGAATAAATAACTACATAAGTTGATTTCATTATTATAAGATTGTCTTTAAAGTAATAATTGTCAGTACATATTGTAAGAACATGAAATATTGTCATCTTTTATGTATAAGTGTTATGTATTAGTCATTATTTTTGGCTTTCTGATTTAGTTCTAGGTGACATTAAATTTTATACCAAGTAAATTATTTCATTTTCAAATATATAACAATAATGAAGAAATAAATGTAATTTTGTATGATAATTTTGATGATGATGATAATGATGATGAAGTTTATGGTAAAAATGATGATGATGATGATATTGAAAACGATGAAGATGAGAATGATTGATAACATTGTACATGTAAGTTCTACAAATCAGATAACATTTTCTGGTGATGAGGAGACAATAGATGCTGGTGGTGTTACCAAGGTTTGTACACAAGTAGTGTTGATTTGTTACTATCATGTCTGCTTTATCTATGTAGTGTAGAGCAGAAAGTTTGTTATAACACTGAAACGTCTTACAGAATAGTAACAACATTTGACGAACATCAAATATATACATATTATTTGTTAATTTTAAATCTTGAGGAGCTGTTGAAACAAGCTTTCTGTTTCTAACGACAAGATTCTTCTATTACTGAAATAATCAGGGCTGATCATTTGCATTCTGACACTGTGTGGACAACTAGAAGTTATTATAATAATTTTTGTTTTCCTTTTCCTTAAAAATTTTCAATTTACTGCTTCTCATTTTCTTCCCGTTAGGGGTCATGTTTTATTATCCACTGGAATTGATAGTAGATTGGGAAGATATTGTGTATATTGCCTTTGATCTGTTTGTCCATTCATCTATTTGTCACAAAGTTTAACCTTGACCTTAGTGCTGAAGTCCTTCCACCTTGAACTTAACATTGAAGTCCTTCACCTACAAACCAAAATCTTTACAGGTACACGCAGCTTGAGGTTTACCCACTAAACCAACAATTGGGTCACTGGGTCAAAGTCTTAAGGTTGAACACCCCAGACATGGTTGAATGTTCATTCAAACATAGTCCTGTTACATTTATATAATTTAATTTGTCCATCATATATAAGTTCTCATGGTTTTGAAGCTTACTAACCATCTGTAGTTTTTTCTCCAGTTTAACTAATAGCGATGGTCTGACAACTGACTGAATTTAATAAACTAATATATCAGAATTAATTTGATAATCATTCAGTGCAGTCTGATTAGTCTAAGCTGCTCTATTTTAATAGCACATTGAAAACAAATCAGACCTAGCACTTCCAAATTCAAAGCTAAAAAACAGAATAATCGTAACAAATGCCATAGCTAAAAAACTTAATTATCCTTACAAGTTCAACATGTAAGGGTTAAACTATTCTAGAATTAGGGAGAGATGGCAAAGTGGCTTATGTGGCTGCCTCAGAATCAAGGGATCATAGGTTCAAGGCCTTCCTTACTTTTAGCCTCAGCAAGGTTTTCTCATGTGGCAAAAGTGCAAGTAAGTTCCAGAAAGCACAGTGTTTCTATTAATTACTAAGTTTCATTGCAACTGTGCAAAAAATGAATTTATGTACATCATGTTGTACATATAAACTTCATTATTCCTAGAGGTAACTTAAATTGGAATTTTACTCTCTTTGTCCACACAGTGACATTTTCATCCACTCATATTGTCATGAACCTCTTTTATACTCACATTGATCACATTGACATTGGTGTGTAAGGATATTGGGATGTTTGTTTTCAGGTGGTATTTGATGGGGAGGAAGCACAAGATGAGGGTGGTGTAAGAAAGGTGGGCAACTTATTTCTAAATTAAGAAAGCATGTTTCTGTAGGTTTACCTATCTAAAAGATTTTTCATAGAGGATTCTGTCTCTACAAAGATAACACAAAAACAAACTCAAGTAAGGTAGAATGATGTTTGCTGATGTGGTGGTGGTAGTGGTTGTTGTTTACCCACCAGGTCATGCCAGTAAGACACACTGAATGGATTGTTTGATGATGTTTTCACAACAAAGGTTTTATATGTTTGAGCTCTTTAGTATGATACTACTGTATCTGTTGGTGAATAAAGATGCAGGCAAATGACAGTTGGTTATCACAAGTTAAAGATGTCAGTCATTTCATCATTTTCCTATCTATTTCCAGTCTTTGCTTATCTGCCAGTCATATTCATAAATGCCATCCTTCATTTGAACTATATCCCTAACTCTTGATTATTTGCTTTGCATATGTGAGAAAATAATTAATTAATGAAATTTCTTTAAACTTTATTGTTAGGTTATTTTGATTATTTATTTCATAAATCTGTTTCTAGTATTATCATCTTACAAAAAATAATACCGTATCAATTGTGAAAACATTGCTGTATAATATTGCACAGTTTTAGTTCAGATGAATTGTTGTTCAATCAATTACTAACCATCTGAACAACAAACTTTGAAATATTATATGATAATGCAAGGGGAAAATATCACATGTTTCCATTCTGATATGCTTGATGTATATTTGTTGAACTTGATAAAGTATAACAGTATTGTACCTGATGTTAGTTGTGTTAATTCACATCACACATACATAATAGTATTTTTACTCAATCAAGAGCTTTGTCTTTATGTAATATGGAAATAATGGAAACACTGTCAGCTTGTGGAGTAAATAAGTTTTTGTTCAGTTATAAAAATGATAATGGCAAACAAATTGTGGAAATAGCATTGATGATATTATATTGCTCACTTTTACAGGAATTCTTTCTGTTACTACTGAGAGAGCTATTAGATCCAAAATATGGAATGTTCAAGTTTTATGAAGAATCTAGAATGCAGTGGTTCTCCCCTTTTGTAAGTATTTTGAAAAATTCTTGAACAAGGCTCATGGCTTGATATTTTTCCAAAATTACAAATCCTTACACTTCATAAGACATCTTCTTGTGTATTGGCTGAATTAGGAAGAAAGTAGACTGGCAAGAAACAATGGAAAATATGTTTTACTGACTGAAAAATAACTTTTTAGAGTGAAAATACAGAAAATCAAAATACCAATTCTGTATTATCAATATTTCTCAATATTTTATTTATAAGTATATGATAAAAATGTTACATTGTAAAGATAGTTTTAATGAATTACCATGCTATCAGTGTAAAGTAAAATCACCCAAAATGTCCATACAATGTTAACTAGATTTTATCAAATTGGTTGTTTAATTTTAAAGGGAGACACAGACAAAATTTTGATTTCTTTATTTTTGAATTTTCTTTCATTGTTCTGTAAATGTCCTCAAACTGAATACACTAAACAGTCAAAGGAACAAAACTTTTCTTCAAATAAAGAATAAAATGGTGTTTTCCTAACCTGACCCGCGTGGGTCAGGTTAGAGCGCTAAGATTTCACAATAGTTGTCACTGTGTACTCTGGAAATGTTAAAGAACATGTCAAATAAATAACTTAGACTTGTTTCAATCATTCAATATCCGCAATACCTGTTATTGTAACTTCCAGGGTTTGTTGAAATCACATGACTTGTTTTTAAACTATTCGGTGATTCTGTTGGCGTCTAAATTTCGTTTAACATATATAGATATATTTAAGCTTCAAACCCAAAATATACAGAATTTATACAGAAATTCATGCTGGGACTTTAAGAAATGTCATTTTAGAGTGATTTGAGTACAGAAGATCATTTTTATATTTTTGTCATTATTTTGCCTGAGTATCCCTTTAAGTTATTTCTATCAAAAATCTTTTAATATTACATTGGACAGTTCTAATAACAAACAGAACTTGCTGTTTATAAAGAGTTACTGGTGTAAGGGCTAAAAGCATTAGTTTGTAATGCAATAAGCCTTTGTCATGATTGGACAGAATATTATACACCTTTGCCATAAGTTTAGGGCCAGATCAGTTTGCCCATCAATGCCGTCTGGCTAGTCTCTTTACTGGTGGTAGTTCAAATTTATATTTTGATTTTAAAATCCCTTAATTTTCAAATGGAATGTGCTAAACTCAAGTCAGGGCAAATTCATTTCACAAATTTAGCAGGTTTTTATGAGTTAAGATATTTATGGGGAGGCTGAAGTTTTAAATTAAAATGTGTTGCCCAATCATGTTGAAAATATTACCAGCAGAAATAGATGATATCTAGTAAGGTACCTAGAAACTTGTGTTAGTTTCCTTGCAAGAGTGGTAGCAAAAATACTGTAAATATTGTATTCTTTATATGAGAAAGAAGCATTTTCATTTCTATATAAGCACCTGAAATGAATCAACATATAACTACTATTTCTGAAATATAAATTATATTTAATTAGTTTTTAATAAGACTGTAATAAAAAAAGGACACTGCCCCTCAAAGAAAAATTCTTTAAAATCATGCAGTTTTCCTCCAAAATTGAATGAGCATAGAGTTTTATTTCTTCCCCTTTTGTAAGTTTATCCTATAATTTCCCCCCAAGATTAAGGTTTGCTTCCCCAATCTGTGGAAGAAAGCCATGAATTGTACATATAAGAGAGTTACAGGTAATGATTGCTTTATTTCAGGCATTTGAGGATCATCAGATGTACTGTTTGATTGGAGTTTTATGTGGTCTAGCTATATATAACTCTGTCATTATACAACTTAGCTTTCCTTTAGTTCTCTTCAAAAAACTTTTAAATAGGTAAGTTTGGCTTATATAATATACATGTATATCATATTCAATTTTCACCCCAGCTGGCGGGCATCAACTTTTGGTTTCCGCGCAATAACTTGAGTTTTCTTTGGCCTATTGACATTAAACTTGGTTTATTGGTAGCTTATATCAAAAGGCAGCTTGGGATTGCTACCAAGATGTCTGTGCTTAAGGTCAAGGTCACTGTTGCTAAAAATAGGAAATTAGTTTCCGCTCAATAACTTGACTTTGCTTAGGCTTACTGACACCAAACTTAGTGTATGGGTAGCTTATATCAAGAGGCAGCTTGGGGTTGCAACCAGGTGTCTGTGATCAAGGTAAAGGTCACTGTTGCTAAAAATAGAAATTCAGTGTCCACTCAATAACTTGAGTTTGCTTAGGCCTATTGACACCAAACTTGGTGTATGTTTAGTAAGTATATCAAGTGGCAGCTTGGGATTGCTACGGAGGTGTCTGTGATCAAGGTCACTGTTACTAAAAATAGAAATGCACTTTCCAATCAATAACTTGAGTTTGCTTTGACCTATTGACACCAAACTTGCTGTGTGGGTAAATTATATTCAGATGCAGCTTGGGATTGCTATTTAGATGTCTGGCAGCAAGGTCAAGGTCACTTGTTTACAATAGAATCTTCAGCTTCTACTCAATAACTTCAGTATACTTTGACCTATTGATACTTAACTTGGCATGTGTGTAGCTAACATGAATATGAACCTTGTGTTGCTTCTCAGATATCTGGTATATTTTTATTTTGAACTATTGAAACCAACTTTCTGTGTTGGTACAAATAACAGCATTATTTTTTACTTCACTGCCATACTTCATTCCTAATTCCTGTCACATCAAAACTTGGTCATTGAAAACCTGGTTTTTGTCACATTGCTGTTTGTTTGTTTCTAAAGAACTGGAATTTACAATTGAGGATAATTTTTTCTTTATTTTGTATCACAATGGTTATAGTTAAGATTTATACTTTGTGAAAGTATTTAATGCAATGTAAATTATAGAATCTGTTGAGGATTTAAAGAATGCTGAGATATAGTCCAGATAAAAATAACTACATGTATAGGGTATTAAAGGGACATGTACCTCAGAAATATTATATATGGAAGAGCAAGATATTTTAATGAATTAAATGCTGTTAAAGTACAAGTTTCACTAAGTGTCTTGTATGTTTATTAGTCCCCTACCGGTTTACCGGAGGGGACTTTAGGTTTACCCTCCGTCCGTCTGTCTGTTTGTCCGTCTGTCTGTCAGTCCGTCCGTCCACAAAACTGGATCCCGCGATAACTTGAAAAGTGCTGAAAATATTTTTATGAAACTTGATATATGGATAGATGGCAGTATGGAGATTATGCACGTCTTTTTTTTCTTCCTATGTTGAAAATTCTGGTTGCTATGGCAACAAATATGCTTAAAATATGGCAAATTTTGCACATAAACTGGATCCAGTGATAACGTAAAAAGTACTGGAAATATTTTTATGAAACTTGAAATATGGGTAGATGGCAGTCTGGAGATTATGCACGTCCTTTTCTTTTCTTCCTATGTTGAAAATTCTGGTTGCTATGGCAACAAATAGACTGAAAATATGGCAAAATTTACAAATAAACTGGATCCTGTGTTAACGCAAAAAGTATTAGAAATATTTTTATGAAACTTGTAATATGGGTAGATGGCAGTCTGGAGATTATGCACGTTTTTTTCTTTTCTTCTTATGTTGAAAATTCTGGTTGCTATGGCAACACATAGACTGAAAATATGGCAAATTTTACACATACATTGAATCCAGTGATAACTCAAAAAGTACTGGAAATATTTTTATGAAACTTGACATATGGGTAGGTGGCAGTCTTGAGATTATGCATATCTTATCTGTTCTCCCTATTTTGAAAAAATATTGGTTGCCTTGGCAACAAATAGGCTTAAAACATGGCAAATATAACATTATTTGTAATTAGTCAAAAAGAGCTGAATTTTTTTTATGAAATTGCATCTTTAATTCAAGAGTTATTTCCTCTTTAAGAATTTTGCTTTTAAAAATGTTATATTTTGGTAACAGGGATGTTTCAAATATTAACTTTAGAGTGTCCTTCAGTCTGTCTGTCTGTCTGTTCATAAAAACTGTTTCCTGTGATCACTTTTAAAGAACTTTTCCAACAAATTTGCTTAAAATATAGAAAAATTGAAACGTTAGTGAATGGCCAATGGCCCTTCAGAATGTTGATGGGGTTCTAACCGGTAGGGGACTTATGGATTGCTTGCAATACTATGATAATTGCTTGTTATTATACAGGAAGCCTTCATTAGATGATGTTTTAGAGCTGATGCCTACGATAGGGAGGTAATGTCTTAATATTCTCTTTTATAGTTTAATCATACAATATATAATAATACATAGAGGATATTTGTTTAGTTCAGTGTAAGATCGGAATATATTTCACCGAGTGAGGACCAAAAGGTATATTTCACGAGTTGCGCAGCCACGAGTGAAATATGAACTTTTGGTGTTCACAAGGTGAAATATATTTCGATCTTACACTAAACTAAACAAATTTTCTTTTTATTATATGCAAAGAAACGTTTTAAAAAGACATTAAATCTAATACTGAATGAAAAGCGCGCCAAATAATAATACAACGTGACGTCATTTACGACGTCACGCCATTAAGTTGGTACCCAGTACTGTGCACGCTTGTATTTCACTGAGGGGCTTAAATTCAAAACAGTGAAATTATCAAAGTGGTAATTTCACTGTTTCAAACAGTGAAATTACCAGTTTTATATCACTGATATATTTCTATAAACCACCGAAAAGCATGTAATAAAAGTAGATAAAGCTATTTGATTTGTATGAAGTTATAAATGATGACATCAACCCTATTTCTTATAGTTTTATGGTGGTTCTTAGTTTTGTGAAACAGGGTTATCTATATGCCAGGATAGGAGTACAAAGAAATTATAAATTCTCAGTTGAAGGATACTTGGTATTATACATATACATTGTATTCCAATAAAGTCCTGAATACAATTATTTAACCTAAACATTGATACATGTACTCAGTGTCCTCTTGTGATATGCATGGGACATAAAACCTATAATAATGTCAGTCCAGGATTAATTATATTGGGTATGGTCAGTTTTTAGCTGAAAACCGGTTAGAAAATTCAATAACCAATAACCGAGGTTTGTTTTTGTCAAAGAGGCGAAAAAGTTTTAAATTGATTCTAAATATTACCTTAGTGTTTTGTGACAAGAGAACACAATTAGTTTGTATTTTAGTTTTACTCAACAATGTATTTTTTCTGATGGAGTACGGTACAACTGAAAATAGTTACTACATGTATATATGGGATATGTACATTGTATTATAATAATTTTGAGTACAACAAAATAGGAACAAAATGTCATATTTTGTCATAAAGAAACAAAGTGAATGATTTTATTAGTACCATCCTTTAAACGTTTAACACTGTAATTAGGAAAGCATTTTTTTGTAACCATGACAACCCTTAGTTATAGGATAAAGTGTAGAGCCCCCTCATTCAAGTGAGTTGCCAATAATACATAAAAATAGATATAAAATCAATTTTTTTTTGTGGTAAAATGAAACAGTATGAATTTCTGATTGTCCAAACATGTGGTTTCAATTTATGAATAGATTATTGATTTTTGCCCAAAAAACATTTTAGGTTATTCATTAAAATGAGCAGTCTGTACACTTTATCCCATTGAAAATAGTCTTATAAATAGTAATATTAAAAAAGTAATAAAATGAATCTTACCTTGGAGGCTGGACTGACTAATATTATGCTGGTTTTATGCAATTCTATATTATAGATAGAATTTGAAGGGTTAAATTTTATATTTGCCATTTATAAAATAGCAAAATGCTAAAAGCATATTAGTTGGAAGAGGATTGTGATATTTTAGTGCTTCTACATGAAGCCATATGAAGTTGAGCCTTATTTAACATTATTATATTGTCATCAAGACCTCAATTAATTTACAATTTTAGTTTTTAAGACAAATAAATGTATGTATCTCTGACATTACAGAAGTTTTGAAAGTTTACTAAACTACGAAGGTGATGACATTGAGGATGTTTTCTGCCTTACATTTGAGGTATTGTGTACTTATATCTTATATTCCTTGGTCTTAAAAATATTAACTAACCATTTTATAAATAATACGAGTTAAGTATGTTTCAAAGGGGAAAAAATGGTCAAGCTCCCATCTTAGTTTGTTGTACTATTTTGATCATCATTTTTTTAGTGATTCCTTTTAACATTTATGCTATGTAAATAGAACTTGACCACATGTTTTAGAAACACATATGACAAATCACATACATGTTTTAGTTACTGTATAGAGATGGCTTATACATGTTTTAGTTACTGTATAGAGATGGCTTATATAGTAATATGTTACAGAATCTTCCTTTTGGGCTATAGGTTCATGGTTTGATTGGTCTAACCATGGCATGTGTCAGACACTTAAAGATACAGCGTAAAGTCCCTACTTATTGAACTCTAGTTAAAGATATTTACACCATGAAAGCTCAAAAACTTTTTATAATATTAACATACTGTGAATTTTGGTTTGGGATAAGTATCAAACATTATTATAGAAATACTTACATATATTTCATTCTTTCCAGATCACTCAGGAATGTTTTGGTGAAACAAAAACTGTAGAACTTGTATCCAATGGTTCTTCTAAGGTTGTAAATAAAGAGAATAGGTAATGGAGTATGTGCTTTAACATTTGTATAAATCACATTCTTAAAAAAGAAGTCATTACCTGCATTACTGTTTTCTTAATGAATTCTTTAGAAATCTTCTGTCATCTTTACATAAATATACATGGAGCTATTGTTCAGACTATTGGTATGCATTAAGTTTCTTTCAGATCTTATTTTCATAAAATGTATAAATAAAAATTATATATTGACAATACAATTTTCACAACAAATTTAGAAATTCTTTTATCTTGGAATAGAGTGTATGAAAGTGATGATATAAATATGTTTACAGGAAAGAGTTTGTAGACCTGTATGTTAACTACATTTTCAACAAAGCGGTGGAGAGCCATTTTAGTTCATTCTACACAGGATTTCATAAAGTTTGCGGAGGTCGAGTTCTTGTAAGTTACGATATACATGTATGATAGTTACATCAATGTAAGGTCAGTTTACTGTAAGATGTCTCTGTAAATAACTGATTGTAATTTTTGTAAGTCACTTCAAAATTCACTGTTGTTTAGGTCCAAAAATGGATATTGAGTTCTTTCATTTGAAGGTGATACTGATTAGGTTTATGATTACAGTTTTCCTAAAATACCTTGAAAGTCACCATATGAATTTTCAATGTGTATTGAAAACAAACCAAGAAAGAAGATTCCTGATAATAATTAAATTGCATCTTTAAATTTACAGAGGTTTTTGTGCCTCCACTTTAGTGGCGGGGATTTAGATTTACCCTTGTCCGTCCGTCCTTCCCTCCGTCCGTCCCTTCACTTTTGTGTCGCATGTAACTCAAAAAGTATTTGATCTAGCGTCATGAAATTTTACAGGAATGTTGATCAGCATGTGAAGTTGTGCACCTGGGTATTTTCGTCTGGATATTTTTAGTATTTTTAGAGTTATTGCCCTTGACTTAGTAAAATTTTGCAATTTTCAACTTGTGTCGCATGTAACTCAAAAAGTATTTGACCTAGAGTCATGAAATTTTACAGGAATGTTGATCAGCATGTGTAGTTGTGCACCTAGGTATTTTCATCTGGATATTTTTAGTATTTTAAGAGTTATTGCCCTTGACTTAGTAAAATTTTGCAATTTTCAACTTGTGTCGCATGTAACTCAAAAAGCATTTGACCTACATGTAGAGTCATGAAACTTTACAGGAATGTGGATCAGCATATGTAGTTGTGCACCTGGTTATTTTCGTCTGGATATTTTTAGTATTTTTAGAGTTATTGCCCTTGATTTAGTAAAATTTTGCAATTTTCAACTTGTGTCGCATGTAACTCAAAAAGTATTTTACATAGAGTCATGAAACTTTACAGGAATGTTGATCAGCATGTGTTGTTGTGCACCTGGGAATTTCGTCTGGTAAAATTTTGCAATTTTCAACTTGTGTCGCATGTAACTCAAAAAGGATTTGACATAGACACATTAAACCTTACGGGAAAGTTGCTCAGTATATTAAGTTCTGCACCTGGTGTTTCGCTTGTGGATTTATCCAGTATTTGTAGAGTTATTTCCCTTGACTTACTAAAAGATTTTTAGTTTTCAAAAGCTATTTGACCTAGAGTCATAAGATTGACAGAACAGTGGCGCGGTGGGGGCACCTGTGTCCTATGGACACATTTCTAGTTTATTATTATTTTCATCATTTAGATTAAACCATTGTTAAGTGTTTTGTTGAATGTAGATTAATCATTCACTTCATTTTAAGTTATTATTTCCTTCTAATATGTACTGTCACAATTTTAATCTGAGAAATATAACCAATTCACATATATTACAGGAATTGTTCCATCCAGAAGAGCTTAGATCTATGGTTATAGGGAATGAAAATTATGACTTCCATGAACTAGAAAAGGTTTAAATCTTTCCATTGACATTTTGTAATAACTTAACAAATTTCCTCTTTTAGAGGTAAAGTTAAATATTGTTTTGAACATGTCAGTGTATTGTTAGTTGGTAAATTACATGGTTTTGGTTTAATAATAAAAATAAACTTGAGTTTACTGGATGTTTAAGATTTAAAGCAGCTGCCTCAAGATTCATGTTAATTTTCATGAAAATTTTGGAAATGTATTTTAATAGTAAAATATTGTGAATTGAACAAATAAAAAAATTAACATAATGCAATTGACACAATGCAAGAAAATTACCAAAAAGTTGTCAACATATGCAAAAACAGCCCTTACTGCATTAGTAACACAGTAGAAATATGGTAATAAAATACTGCAAAATCAGTCTTAAACTGCACTTTACATGTAAAATATAACTAGGATCTTGAATGTTTTACCTTTCTCAAAATTTTAGTACATTTTTCTCAAAATTGATTTTCTGAAAAAATATTTTGGCTCATCTGGAGGCGTGCATATTTAAAAACAGTTGTCACAATGCTGTTTACCTGATGTTATGAATATTACAACCCAATCTGTTATTACACAGTAAACATACATGTATATCTTCCATATCTTACAGAACACTGAATACAAGGGAGATTACCACAGATATCACCAGACAATCAAACATTTCTGGGATGTATTCCATGATCTTACTCTAGAGGACAAGAAGAAATTCTTATGTAATTATTTTCTATCAAGCTATCTCTTGAAGTGAAGTAAGGTTGATTTACAGAAATAGATAGAAATATGATGTGCAGTTCAGTTAACAAAATGTTTATAGGATCATGGTTACTTTCTTTTTTCAGACTGAAAACTATAGTGCCTACCTCCTCTAAACATGACTATAAGCCAAATTTTTATACTTTTTTCATTTTAAGGCTTAAAGTTTAAAGTCATTTACAATATTGAAAGTTCTTTTGTTATATGGAAGGTTGGTGACTTTAAATATGCATTCTATAACATGTGTTTAGGTCTGTCTGTAAATGCAGTCTTCAATATCAAGTAATGACCCTGGACATGCCATGAGTCATGCATTTAAAGGGTTAATTTTGAAGTACATAGTGGTGATAATTTACCACAATGTAATTTCCACAGAGTATGAATTTTGAGTCAAAAGTAGGTCACTGTAGAGCGGCCAATGGGAACCTAAATGTACAGTAACCGGAGACAATATGAAGAGGATGCAGCCCGAAAAAGGCTGTTGGTGCCAATTAAAGGGTCTGCCTTTCAAGCCATCACTCTGTGCTAGGGGCTCATGTAGCCTTGCACTCTTCCTCATTGTCCCTGCCTACTTTGTAGGGCCACTCCCTTCAGCTTAGTCATTACATTGGCAGCTGGTTAGCAGGATACAAGTTTTGGTTATCTTTTTCGCGATCACAATTTCTTCAAATCTCCTGCTGATTCCCTGTGACTTCTTCACAATGTACATGTATCGAGGGGAAGAGAGATGTGTTTAGATGGCCAAATACAAAAGTTATATAATTGATTCCAGTTTAATGCACAAGTACATCACAAGAGCGAAAAATATACTTTAAAAAGAAGTCTCCAAAATATGACCAGAAACTACAATACCCAGATCTTAGATATATGGCATGTAACATCACCTTATTGTCCTCTACAAAATTCACTTTTTTTATTGGCACTGCTGCTTGGATCACTTAGTTCATACAAGTTTTTATAGGAAATGACATTAAAGTCTTCTCGTGTGAAAATACAATGCTCAGAGCTAAATAATTTAGCAAGTAGTATTGTACTTCTTTTAAATTTATATAAATTATACCCCCATTACAAATTGTGACACTAATACTTACTTCTGCATTGAAGAGTTGTGCCCTATACAATGTGCTTCAGGCGAGTGATCGAGGGTGACATTGCCCTCTTGTTTGCTCTTCTCATTAGCAATGGTGTTCTTCTATTCTGGTTTCAGTATACCTCACAGGAAGTGACAAAATTCCAATAGTTGGAATGAAACATGTCAAGGTAATATTTCTTTTTATTTTTCTAATTATAATTTATTAATTCTATTTATAATTTATAAACATTTAACATGTATTTACATTCAGGAAAAATTATTAATCATTGAGCTAGATGTGCTGTTTTTTCATAAAAGTATGTAACAGTTTATTGGAAATAAGGGGCAAATTATTAAAGGTCAACAATTTTGACCTTAGGAAGCAGCCAAGGGGCTATATGAGTAGAAGATTAGCATTTGTCTTGACAAAATTCAGTTAACATTTTACATGCTTTGTAATAGTACTGTATTTCATTTAACATGTATGTTTGATCATCAGTTTTAAAGTATACTAGGGTTTACTGATGTGATGAAACTTTGAACTATGATTGTTTTATTATCAGCTTGTGATACAGCCTATGAATGTTGAAGAGAAATATCTACCTGTGGCTCATACATGCTTCAACCTTCTAGATCTTCCTAAATACTCTACGAAGGAGACAATGAAAAACAAACTGTTACAGGCCATTCAGCAAACAGAGGGGTTTGGACTGGTTTAATTTTCAAACAAAAATATGACATAAACTAATGTATAATTGTAAGTTTAAAGCATACCTTGTTGAAATGATATCTTTCAAATCAACAGATACCTCAGAATGTTTAAGATTGTCTCCCTGTGAATAGACTTGATGGTTGTCTATTGAGGGTAAAAATAGTGTGATGTTTATTGTAACATCCAATCCAGAACACATGGTAGTTCATTGTGGTGTTGACAAATTTAAACATGGTGGAAAATATGAAATTTCCCCTTCATAAATAAACCTTTTCAAATTGCATTTTATTACCTAGATAGAATGTCTTTATAAAGGATGTTACTTGTATGCTAACTTTCTGTGAATATTGCATGGTAACTTTCTATGTGATATTTAAATAAAATACATATGTTAAGACATAATTATTGATTGAAGGTTGATGGTAACACTCAGTAAATGTTATGCTACTTGTTACATTAATAAAAGGCAATGATGTCTTCTTTAGTTTTACATTACATGATTGTTTAGCAGCAAAATAAATTGATTTCTTTGCAAAGATATTTGGTATCAAAGTACTTGTACAGACTTCTTTTCATGAGATTGATGGTATTTAGCTTGCTAAGACTTGAAAGAAGTTTTTATTCTGTACTGCATAGCCCTTTCATTCGTTGACTAAAATCTTAGCAATTTGCTATATACTGTATACTAACATAGGTTAAAGTTCAGTGGCATTAAGGTCAATTATCTTAAGACTGAATAAATACAAAGCTTTTAAAAAGAAATCCTTATCTGTTGATGCATTTTATTCATTATTATAACTCACACTATATACTCCATATCAAGTCAAAAAACAAAACAATCTAATGGTGCCCCCTTTAAAAAAATTACATTTTGTTGTAGTTACCTCCCTTCATACAGTATTGTTCTGCTAAAATAGTAAGGCCTTATTGACTTAAACAATAAGACACATTAGGGTGAAAACTCATTTTATAACTTATACTTTCATAGCCTTTATTTATTGAATTATTTCTTAAATGTTTGTAATGGAGGTACCTTACATAGACTTTTACACTTGTGTGATGATTGAATTCAACGAGGGTCAAGATCATTGAAAATAAAAAAAGAAATTATACTTTTATAAATAGCTTGTGGTTGGGTTGGAGCAGCTTAGGTATCATCAATTTATCACCCTAGTGTAGTAACGGGTTAACTCCTCCGAATATAGTTGTATAGAATTTAGCCTGTTCCTGCACTAAGGTGACAATTTTGCATCAACTTTAGATGTTTACGTTCACTAATTGTATAAAATTTAAACAATGAGTAATCAGATGCTGCCTCTAGTAAAATATACCTGTATTACTCTAGCTATTGTTAAGTATCTTGTCTTTTGTTTTTGTGTTTAATTTTACTCTTAATTATCTTATTTCTGTTGCTGTTAAATCATATAAAAGTTCAGTAGAAACATGCATTATATCTTGGTTATATATACAATGTAAGCAGAGTTTAGAAGGGAGGAAAGCTAGCATCAAAGTCATACAAGAGGTGTTCAAATATGAATGCAACTTGGCCAATATATGCTGTGAATGCTTTAAAAAATTGTTTTTTGTTTCATTCATTGTGTTTAAAGCAATTTCGTCGTCACTCTGAATTACAAACTTTCTTACTTACTTTAAAGGGCTGATTTGATAAAATATATTTCAGGAAAGGGGAATATAATTACATTATTCTTTCCACAAAAAAAACCCTATTAGCTTACCTCCAAACTCTATAAAAAAGCAATAAATTATTGTGATCTGTATATACATGCACTATCGTTGGATTTTGTAATAATTTTATTGTGTGAAATGCTAATTGTGATATATTGTCAGCATAATGTATTTAATATAATGATATATTTGATATAAAATATGAAGATATCATGGAGTTTTATTTGGCTTATATTGAGCTATGTCAATGATACATCTGTGGGTAGAATAATATGTTTATATTGTTTAAACTATGTTAGAGATGAAGTGTATACACAATTAAGTTTTTATGACAAATGTTATATTTTAATCCATGACAAATGATCTGCTGCTATGATAGTTTTATTGGTAATATTTTTACATTTCATCTAAAATATTACCACTGAATGTTGTAGGTTACTACTAGTTTTACCATGAATTCTGTAATGTCAGTTTTACAAGTTGCAGCAGTCAACAATCACTTTCCCCTCACTACTTTGAGTTTGAATTGTGTCAGGGACTTTACATTCTTTAACATAAGGAAGCTGTCCAGCTAGCTAACGGAAGGCTCTATTCAGGTCTGAGTCTGAAATTATGTCTTCCTTCACTAGTAAAGCTTGAAAGTTACAGTATGACCATTACAGTCTTGGTGTGACTTGAAATCCAACAAAACAAACAATCAAAAGCTCTCTGGATCAAAAGTAACACCTTTCTTATAAAAGGGGCATTGTAAAGATGTTCTGTATCCAAGCAGATTGGTACAAGTTAAATTTAATTTATCTATACAGAAAATTGGTATATTTTATCTATACAGTAAATTGGTATATTTTATCTATACAGAAAATTAGAATAAGTTAAATTTAACCTATCTATGAAGTAAATAGCTATATGTTAAATCTAGCATGTCTATTATGTTAAATCTAACTTGTCTATAAAGTAAATATTTATATGTTAAATCAAATTTATCTAGACTGTAAACAGGTTTGACTTCAGAATTTAATTTACTTCATGAACCTTTCACTGCATGAGCATATCGTGAAAAATGGCTGTTTTCATTGAAAATCCTCCTGTTACAAGTTCAAACTGCTTTGAAACTATAAAAAGGCTTCAATACTGATCAAACTTGGCACAAATGTTGACTTGACCATATCCTTTGTAACAGCATGCTCTCTCTTAAATTTCCTGTTACCATGGCAATGGGACATCTCAAAATTGCCAAAATTACTATTTCGTCAAAATTGATTTCAAAGTGCTGCAGCTCCTTAATGGATTTAGATAGAGTCAAAGGCTTTTCAGTGTTGGTTACACCTTATGTTAAGATTGACCTTGAGCCATTTTTAGCTCTCACAAGTCCAAAATTTTCTTGGCAATGAGGAGGGGTGGGGCCTTTCAAACCCCCCAAACAGAAGGGGCACATCCCACCTCTCCACCCCCTTGATGTACCTTCTTTATAGGAGGTGGTGCTGAAAAAGTGATTACTTTTTTAACAACATCTTGAAACGTAAACAAGTGTTTGGGGCCAAAATAGGGTATTTTTTTCACTATTTCAGGCCTCAAAAATGGGGGGGGGGGGGGTGAAAACATTCAAAACACATCTATATCAGGTTAAAGGTTAAGTTAAAAAAAAAATCAGAGTGAGATATTTAAAATCAGTCAATATTTTTTATTGATACTTATGTTAATATTTTGTATTTTAAAATGAATAAAATTGCTTTTATGAAAATATTTTGTATGCCTTTGTTTAATTAGTTGCCACTTTGTCCGTCCATCCAGCTGTCCATTAGACTAGGAGAACAATAAGTAACAGTACATTATCTTTGATCCTTTTCATTCCATTTTTACTTACCTGTCTTTTTTTAGGCCTTTTGTGACTATAAATTACTTAAAAAATCAAAAGAAAAATCACATAAGATCTGACCCTAGATCCACACTGTCTGTCCTAAGTCCCACATCCTCTGTCCCTAGACCCACACTGTCTGTCCCCAGTCCCACACTGCCTGTCCCTAGACCCACACTGTCCCTAAACCAACATCGTCTGCCCCTTAACACACACTTTCAGTCTGTAGTCCCACACTGTCTGTCCCTAGTTCCACACTGTTGGCTCATAGATCCACACTGTCTGTCCCTAGTTCCACACTGAATTCCCTAGATCCACACTATCTGTCCCCAGACCCACACTGTCCCTAGTCCCACACTGTCTGTCCATTGAACCACACTGTCTGTTCCTGCACCCACACTGTCTGTCCTTAGATCCACACTGTCTCTCTGTAGACCTACACCATCTGTCCGTAGACCCACACCATCTGTCTCTAGACCCACACTGTCTGACCCTAGTCCCACACTGTCTGTTCTGAGTCCCACACTGTCTGTCTCTAGACCCACACTGTCCCTAGATCAACACTGTCTGTCCTTAGACCCACACTGTCTGTCGCTAGACCCACAGTGTCCCTAGATCCACACTGACTGTCCTCAGACCCACACTGTCTGTCACTATACCCACACTGTCTGTCCCTAGATCCACACACACTGTCCCTAGATTAACACTGTCCCTAGACCCACACCGTCTGTCCTTAGATCCACACTGTCTGTCCCTATATCAACGATGTCTGTCCCTAGATCCACACTGTATGTCCTTAGATCCACATTCTCTTTCCCAAGATCCACACTGTTAATCCCAAGACCCACACTGATTTCCTTAGATCCACACTGTGTCCCTAGATCCACACTGTCTGCCCCTAGACCCACACTGTCTGTCTCTAGATCCACACTGTCTGTCACTAGATCCACACTGTCTGTCTCTAGACCCACACTGTCTGTCCCTAGACCCACACTGTCTGGCCCTAGATCCACACTGTCTGGCCCTAGATCCACACTGTCTGTCCCTAGATCCACACTGT
Organism: Ruditapes philippinarum; assembly: GCF_026571515.1. Classification (NCBI taxonomy): domain Eukaryota; kingdom Metazoa; phylum Mollusca; class Bivalvia; order Venerida; family Veneridae; genus Ruditapes; species Ruditapes philippinarum. Next base: position 9,873 of record NW_026857123.1, on the reverse strand, counting down.
CTGTCCATAGACCCACACTGTCTGGACCTAGATCCACACTGTCTGTCCCTAGACCCACATGGTCTGTCCCTAGATCCACATGCTGTCTGTCCATAGACCCACACTGTCTGTCCCTAGATCCACACCGTCTGTCCCTAGACCCACACTGTCTGGACCTAGATCCACACTGTCTGTCCCTAGACCCACATGGACTGTTCATAGATCCACACTGTCTGTCCCTAGATCCACATGCTGTCTGTCCCTAGACTAACACTCTCTGTCCCTAGATCCTAACTGTCTGTCCCTAGACCCACACTGCCTGTCCCTAGACACCCACTGTCTGTCCCTAGATCCACACTCTCTGTCCCTAAACTTACACTGTCTGTCCCTAGATCCACACACTGTCTGTCCCTAGATCCACACTGTCTGTCCCAAGACTTACACTGTCTGTCCCTAGACTTACACTGTCTGTCCGTAGATCCACACTGTCTGTCCCAAGACTTACACTGTCTGTCCCTAGTCACACACTGTCTGTCCCTAGACTTACACTGTCTGTCCCTAGATCCTAACTGTCTGTCCCTAGACCCACACTGTCTGTCCCTAGATCCAAACTGTCTGTCCCAAGACTTACACTGTCTGTCCATAGTCACACACTGTCTGTCCCTAGACTTACACTGTCTGTCCCTAGATCCACACTGTCTGTCCCAAGACTTACACTGTCTGTCCCGGACTCCCTAGTCACACACTGTCTGTCTCTAGACTTACACTGTCTGTCCCTAGATCCTAACTGTCTGTCCCTAGACCCACACTGTCTGTCCCTAGACCCACACTGTCTGTCCCTAGACCCACACTGTCTGTCCCTAGACCCACACTGTCTGTCCCAAGATTTACACTGTCTGTCCCTAGTCACACACTGTCTGTCCCTAGACTTATACCGTCTGTCCCTAGGTCCTAACTGTCTGTCCCTAGACTTACACTGTCTGTCCCTAGACACACACTGTTTGTCCCTAGACCCCACACTGTCTGTCCCTAGACCCACACTGTTTGTCCCTAGTCACACACTGTCTGTCCCTAGACTTACACTGTCTGTCCCTAGATCCTAACTGTCTGTCCTAGACCCACACTGTCTGTCCCTAGACACACACTGTCTGTCCCTAGTCACACACTGTCTGTCCCTAGTCACACACTGTCTGTCCCTAGATCCTAACTGTCTGTCCCTAGACCCACACTGTCTGTCCCTAGACACACACTGTTTGTCCCTAGACCCACACTGTCTGTCCCTAGACCCACACTGTTTGTCCCTAGTCACACACTGTCTGTCCCTAGTCACACACTGTCTGTCCCTAGATCCTAACTGTCTGTCCCTAGATCCTAACTGTCTGTCCCTAGACCCACACTGTCTGTCCCTAGTCACACACTGTCTGTCCCTAGTCACACACTGTCTGTCCCTAGTCACACACTGTCTGTCCCTAGTCACACACTGTCTGTCCCTAGACACACACTGTCTGTCCCTAGTCACACACTGTCTGTCCCTAGTCACACACTGTCTGTCCCTAGATCCACACTGTCTGTCCCTAGTCACACACTGTCTGTCCCTAGACACACACTGTCTGTCCCTAGTCACACACTGTCTGTCCCTAGACTTACACTGTCTGGCCCGAGATCCACACACTGTCTGTCCCTAACCCACACTGTCTGTCCCTAGATCCACACTGTCTGTCCCTTGATCCACATTGTCTATCCCTAGACTTACACTGTCTGTCCCTAGACCCACACTGTCTGTCCCTAGTCACACACTGTCTGTCCCTAGACTTACACTGTCTGTCCCTAGTCACACACTGTCTGTCCCTAGACTTACACTGTCTGTCCCTAGATCCTAACTGTCTGTCCCTATATCCACACTGTCTGTCCCTAGATCCACACTGTCTGTCCCTAGATCCACACACTGTCTGTCCCAAGACCCACACTGTCTGTCCCTAGACTTACACTGTCTGTCCCTAGATCCTCACTGTCTGTCCCAAGACCCACACTGTCTGTCCCTAGACTTACACTGTCTGTCCCTAGATCCACACTGTCTGTCCCTAGACTTACACTGTCTGTCCCTAGTCACACACTGTCTGTCCCTAGACTTACACTGTCTGGCCCGAGATCCACACTGTCTGTCCCTAGAACCACACTGTCTGTCCCTAGATCCACACACTGTATGTCCCTAGATCCACACTGTCTGTCCCAAGACCCACACTGTCTGTCCCTAGACTTACACTGTCTGTCCCTAGAATTATTCTGTCTGTCCCTAGACTTACACTGTCTGTCCCTAGAATTACACTGTCTGTCCCTAGACCCACACTGTCTGTCCCTAACCCACACTGTCTGTCCCTAGATCGACACTGTCTGTCCCTAAATCCACACTGTCTGTCCCTAGACACACACTGTCTGTACATAGACTTACACTGTATGTCCCTAGACCCACACTGTCTGTCCCTAGACCCACACTGTCTGTCCCTAGATCCACACGGCCTGTCCCTAGATCCACACTGTCTGTCCCTTGATCCACACTGTCTGTCCCTAGATCTACACTGTCTGTCCCTAGACCCACACTGTCTGTCCCTAGACTTACACTGTCTGTCCCTAGACCCACACTGTCTGTCCCTAGATCCACACTGTATGTCCCTAGATCCATACTGTCTTTCCCTAGATCCACACTGTCTGTCCTTAGACCCACACTTTCAGTCCCTAGTCCCACACTGTCACCAATGATATTTTTGATTGTAAACTAAACAAAATTAGTTTCTCCTATTGCATTGATGTGTTAATGACTAGAATCTGTTGGTTATTTGATGTTTCAATTAAAGTTAAATTCAAGAGAATGACTTATTTCACTTACACATTGATGGAATATGTCATGCTTGTATATTATACATGTAGTTCTAATTATCAAAACAAGGGATTTATTTTGTGATTGACACATATAATATAATAGCAACCGTTTGTGTAGTTTGGTTATGAAGAAAAAACACATTAACACACAATGAACAGTCCAAGTTTCAAAGCAGAAAGAGGCCATAAAATATTTTAGGCAGGGGCAGTGTTAATATGAAACATATTTACCTTTCCTAATTTTTTAGTACTCTAGGCACATTGATAATTCAGTAAAAATAATTGTAAATGGCAGTTACAGGAAACTCGAGAAGCAGAGAATGAAGTTTAATAAAAAGAAACTAATAAAAACGTAAAGGACGTTTCTGGGAGTTTTCATATAGACATATAGGCAACATTAAAACTGTTCAATAGAATTTCTTTAAACTTGGTATGTTGTTAGAATATGATCACAGATACATTTTCAGCGAAAAAAAATTGTTTCGAGTTATCTGCCCTTGATTTCGAGTTTTTCGTTAAATTCAAGGGCAGATAAGTTGCAATGAAGGGAAACAATACATTTTTTTTCCTTATTTTCATGAAGCTTACTTTCCTTTTAGTCGATATGCAAAATTTCAAAAACAAATTTAGAGTGGGTGTTTTTTTTTCTCCACATTTTCTTTTAACCTGTGCATTTTTTTCTTAAAAAATGCACTATTTTTAAGAATTTAAAGTACCTTTATTTTCATTGAAAAAAATAACAAACAATATAAGCAATTGCATGTTATTGGCGACGCCGGTGAGCGGCGTCGTCTCTTATGGAATGCTTTTTATTTTGGCCTATGGAAGGAGCTGTTATTATTAGCAGTTAATGTCATGTTGTGTTAATTAGTTTTATTTTGTTATGTATTGTACTCAACAATAAAAAGAAAAACATAATCCAGAAGTAAAATCAAGAATTCGTTTAAGTATGTATAAGTTATCTGCCCTTGAAATGACGTCAAATAAGTAGAAAATTCTGATTCAGGGGCAGATAACTCAAAAACGAGAATGGTGACCCCAATTATTTTTCGCTTAATATGTTTCTGTTATCATATTCTAACAACATGCCAAGTTTAAAGAAATTCTATTGAACAGTTTAAATTTTGCCTATATGTCTATAATCAAACTCCCGAAAACGTCCAAAGTACATTCACGAATGATACGATTGTTCATGGGCACTGTCATCATTGTACTTTAATTGGGAGTTAGGTGTGACCTTGATGTTTGAGCTAAAAGCATTTGGTTATGTGCGAGACACATCTGCTCAAATATTTATGCCTTATGATTTTAAAATCTCAAATGATTCCAAAATTTATCCTTGAATGCCATTTCCATCACACTTATACCAAATTATTTTAAAAAATCTATCCATGAATGACAGAATTGTTGAACAGCCACGACCTTCTGTACACTTTCATGAAAAAAAATCATGTCATAACTGTGGACTTACAAACCATACCTTGACCTTTGAACTTGATAGCAAATTTTTGCTTTGGACATGTCATTATGTCCAACACATTTATACAAGGTCATTTTAAAATTCATTCAGAATGTCAGACTTCTTGACCAAAAATGACCATCAAAATGCCCTTTTATCAAATATTCCTTTCAAGTCTGCGGCCTTGACCTTTGACCTACAAATCTGTATCTTGCAAGCGACACATCCTCTCAATGTGAAACACATGCGAAATTATTTTATGATAGCAAGGTTATTTATTACCTGCACAAAACTGTATACGGACAGACAAATGGACAGTTTAAATTCAGGGGATGAAGGATATAAAGAGCGCATTTAATGATGTGTAAATATTTATTACAATCTGATTACATGTAATTCAAATACAAAAATGTGTAAAACATTAAATTTTAAAAGTATAGATTCAAAAATAATATTAGACTGATTAAACAAGAATAAAAATAAAAAAGGAGTACATCGATCCAATAAAAATACCTATATTATTTAAATAATATATTCATTTAGTGATGTGGAGAAAAGATATATATGAAATGTGATGAACTTGAGATAAAATGAATATTGAAAAAGAAACAAAATGGGGAACATTCAGTTTCAAAAATTTGGTCGTGAAAATATAGATATCTTAATTACAAGTAAAAGGGGGAAAAAAAAGAATTTGTCCAAAACACTGCCCAAACTGATAATTATTTTCAGAGATCTGATAATAGTGAAGGCAAAAAAAAACTGGTGAATTTTGTTAGAAAGCATCAATATATTTAAAGTTAATTTAGACTAACATAGACAATAATATCATTTTAGCTGTGGAACGAAGCTAGAAAAGGAAAGTAAACTGTTTCAATTATAATTCTATTAAAATTAATAGTATACGTTATGTATGACGGATGTCCAAGTCCATCTAAAATGTCTGAATCAATCTTTCGAGGAAAATCATTAATTTTAGAAAACAAAATAAGTTGCACAAATGTTGTCACTGAATCTCTGCATCAAGTCTGATACGATTTGATATATAATGTGACTGGATAACGGTGATTTAAAGTTTTGTATCATATGTAGGGTCAACATGGGCAATATTGTCATGTCCATTGATTTGCTGAGATTTTCCGTTGATAATGTAAGGACGGATTTCTTCATTTAAAATGTAGACTGGCAATCCTTTTCTTTCCTCTTCTCTATAGTATCAGGCTCATCTTCTATGTCCTACAAATTTATATTTTCTTTGTAACTTTTCACTAGTTTAATATTTGATTATTATTTTTATATGTTGGCAATTAATATACAAAGAATATATTGGGGAAAAATGTAATGCCAGACAAGGAAATATTTCTTTTATGGTAGTAACATACGGAATAACGATCAAATGCATCAAAAAATCTTTTTAGAGTTCATAGAATTGAATTAAACTTTTAGGAAATACTTCTTTTATGGTGGCAATATACGGAATAACGATTAAATATACAAAAAAATATTTTAAGAAATCCTAGAATTGAAAAAAAAAATAATTTAACTTATCACATTAGCTTGAATGCAATCGGAATTAATTATACAGCATTTTATTTACCTCCCCATGCCTAACTCCGAACCGGAGTGGTTTTCTCCAACTTTCTGGTAAATACGGGAAGAATATGTCAAACACAGGGCATATCAGTTTTGGATTTAACTTTGAGGTATCAGTAACACCTACAATATAATCCATGGTTAATAATTTATATTCGAATCAAATCTCAATTGTAATATTATGGACTTTATTAGCGACAAATGTTGATTTCATGGACAGTAAGCTGATAAATATGTTTTACATGATCTACTATGTCAGCCAATAAATCAATACATTGGTTAATATGTTATAAGACCAATGAATCATTACTTCTATCAAACGATACTTTATATTTTACATGTCATAAGATCAAATGATACAGTGGTTTACTAAATACAATGTAATAATATATTTACTTGTAAAAAGATGAATACTTTTGGAAGTCAGTTATATGAATATGCAATGGCTGATAAGGTGTTCGAACGTTTAAAAGCGACTGAAAGTGGAAGTGTGACATATTTACCAGTTATAAGACTGACAATCATTCCCACCACTACCACTGTTACCACACCAATACCCGAGTACCACATATAAGACACCGTGTACAGTCTTTTGTAGTCCTCTGAAAAAAAAACAGACAAAATAACCCACTTTAAATTATTATATAAAGGGCCAAAAAAGTAATAAAAAGACCCATCAAAATTTTGGTAAAAGGGGGGCTTTTACCCCCGATTTAATCAGTTTGCCGAGGGGTTTTGATGTTTTTTTCCCCTTTTGAAATCATAGCCCAAAAACATAAAAAACACTTTTCCCTTTTTGCCCAAAATATGAAACCCCAAAAAAAAGGAAAAATTTAAAACGAGAAATCTGAATTTGATTTTTTCCCTTTTGGGTTTTCCCCTTTCTTCTGCCGTCACAAAAAAAGTAAACCCCAGCAAAAATGACCAATAAAAAGGGGCCATGCTTTTGGAGTGGGGGTTTAACTAATACCATGCACTCCAGTTAACGCACTGTGCATGTATATGTATACGATTTAACTCTGACACATTTTCAACAGAAATGTCCCCAAACTATGATACAATATATGCTTATCGTTTTATAAAAAATAACTGAGCAAGAATTACTTACTCGTAGTTATCATTGACATCGTTCGGTGCTAGAGTGACCGATGTGTCTATTATTTCTGGGGCTGTTTTGTTTAACGCTGTCCAGTTACAGGCAGACGTGTACACAGGTGGTTTTACTGTGACACTTGTAGATGTGATAGACGTTCCGAGACCAATCCACATTAACAAACAAACACTGGTTGAAATTCCTATACACCCGCCCTGAAACAAACATAGTCTGTTGTATTTGTCATGTATATTTTTTGATCAACCGCATACCTCATTCGGTTAGAGTGCGGGACTTGTAATGTCGACATTGTAGTGCTGGCCAACTACAATTACTAATCAGTCTTTCGGATGCGACTTAAAATCGAGGTCCTGTGTATGAGTGCTTTAACACTTGCCACGCTAAAGAACATTGAGAAGCTTCTGGAATTCTGCACTATCCTACAAAATCTAAAATTACTAATACTCTTCTGGAGCAACCGTTGAAAAGTATAAATGAACTCAAATACACACACATGTATACTTCTACCAACAGACGGTCATTCCTTCAACAGCCATATTAATATCATCAAAAAATTTAAAGACATATTCGGGGAAAAAAACACATTTACAAGTATTCCGTGTATTATCGTATAATCGTTCTGTAAGTAAGTTCACCGATTTGTAACTATAATTAGATGATTAGAAAGGAGTGCCGTTCATTTGCAGGAGAGAAAAGGAAACACTGAAAAATATTAAATAGATCTACATACCCATTTGTTTGCCCATGGAAATAACATACCCAATGTGAACATTCCTAGCAAAGGGCCTCCGAGTATTCCAAATAACACGTATCCTAACTGGAAAAACAACAAATGACAATATACAAGTAAAAAAGTAAATATTTCCGTATATGTACTAATACGTTGATTGAAATGATGTTGATGTAAATGTGCAGGATTAATTGTACTAAATTAACTTTTGTTTCGAGTATATGTACACGAATCGTGCTCCAAATTGATGAATTAATTCATTTCTTTTTTTTAATAAAAGAAGAAAACAAGTTAGCAGTATCATGAATTCGTTACAATGACATTTAAATGCTATATGACCATGTATTTCGGTTTTGTCTTATATAACCCTCACCTTTAATCTTTTATATATGTCATATAACCTAACAAAATCTTATACAGTATGAAAATTTGTCGTTGGTTATTTGACACACAAACATAATACGGAATAAAAAATACTGCACATCGCTTTCTTGGCTAGTAGTCATGTATATAAATAATATAAACGTTACTATTATCAATGAACTTGATTCTAAAAACAAGTTATATCATAAAATAATGATTTAAACAAGGTTACCAAAACGTAGGGTATGCTATATTTAAATGGTCTAATGATATAGTATTCATATAATGATATAGTATTCTAACCATGTTATACAATTATAACTTATCTAGTTATTGATCAGAACATGATTTTATACATAATATCACTTTCTCCTTGACCTTTGACCTAATGACCTCAAAGACAATAAGATCATCTACTGACCATGGGCAATACCCCCTTATAAGCTAGATAAACCATGGTTTATACTTTTTCAAATTATAGAATGGGCAAGGAAGACATGATTTACGTACGGACAGACAGACCGAAGTGTGCTGTCTACTTTTTAAGTTGGAACATTTAAAAGCATTTGAATAACATCAAGGTTCGACCTATATGATCAAGCTTCGAGTTACATGCAGACCCTGCAATATACACAGATCAGTCCATTAGTTAACGGCGAAGTGAAATGATACGACAGAATGACATGTTTACCTGTAAGATCATGGTTCCAACTTGAGAGACGATGAAAGCAAATGCCAGCGAGAGACAGCCGAAGAATATTACTGGTAAAACATAAAGAAAGGAAATTAAACATTACTTTTGATAACAAAATATGTTTGAGGGTTTTTTAAAAATTGTAATCTTGTTAAAGTATTCTCTGTAATTTTCTAAGCGCAAATTTTTTGTCTTTCTTTCAGAGTCGAAGACAACAGCTTTTACAATATAACAATTAACATAATCCCTTTTTAATTCAGTTGCATATAAGTATTTTTTCACTTATAAGATTGAAACTTTAATTATGTGAAATAGAGAGCATACCAAACATCTTTGAAAATAAAGTTGCCCGTGCATTAGATATTCCCTGACAGCACATTGGTCTTACAAAGTCCTCCAATATCACGGCTGCTACAGCATTTAGACCAGATGATATAGTACTGTTTAAAACAAAATACATAAGAATTTCATTGCTGACAAAAGAATTTTTTACATATTGTTCCTGAAATCCTGAAAGACTGTTCATTGTTTGGTTCTTTATTTGAACGGTTTAATTGACCTTGGTATGCTATTTACGAGTTATTTAACGCTTCACTTATCTACATATAAAATATACTGTCATATTTTTGGAGATAAAATCAGTTCAGTTAATTTATGAATTTTTCACGTTTACGAAAGTTTTGTGGTCTCATGATTGTAAGATAGACTTAATTTATTCATGAAATGCGCCAACATCTCTCTGTATCAATTTGTTATTTCACAATCAGTGAAGCTGAAGGGGAAGTTGCCCCGTACTTCACTTCAGTGTTATTATATTTTTCTGGTCCTTCGGGATCATTGATGCCAGCACTATTTAGTGTTGAGAATTGAGTACCGCTCAAGACGGTGCTAGGGGGCGTGAGGGATGTTGCACGTATTCATTATCCCTCATGTACAGACTCAATCAAACCGAGTTTGCAATTCTCTTGTAATTTTGTTGTGATTAATGCTTCCGAGGGATCACTTTGTTTCCAGATTTTTATACTTCACAACAGCAGGTGTCAAGTGCTGTGTGGCAGCTGTAA
>NW_026857122.1:0-13852 GCF_026571515.1 Ruditapes philippinarum | reverse complement strand
TAACAAGGCTAAGAAAATATTTAAAAACATTGTTGACAATAGCTGTCAAAAGTGAATCTAAACATCTGAAGGCCCGCCCAAAGGAGTAAATTAAAAACCTTGCTGAAAGCAAATGCTTCTAACGACGAAGCTTAAAATGTTTTTTTTTAGGATTTAAATTTAATTTCAGTCCTTTGTAAATGAATTTGAAATTGTAAATCAGATAATGTCATACCTTTTCTACATGGGATACGAAAATCCTTGAAAACAATTTTTACTCTCTTGCGCACCGTCTTTATCGTCCATTTTTCGAAAGTGCCGGTAAATGGTAAGCCCATATATGACAATGATTTGATAGTCATCGATGGCATAAAGCATGTTTCATTCTTTCCGTAATTTAATAACATCATCGATTCAAAAGAAAAACAGGATGGTGTATCTGTAAGGATTTTTCGATATCATTATAGTTTTGGCACATATCCAGGTAAATTGCGATGTAATGCATATGATTATAGATATTAAAGTGTTTTTTCAAATCTAAATAAGTTTGCAATTTGTTTAATACAAAGTTGAATTTTAATCATGATTTCAACGACACGTGCGAAAAGAGTTCAGGTTTTACTTAAGTGGAACTATAGTATTTAAATCACAAAATCATAAAATAACAAAGTATATGAATTTAAAATTTTCCATTTTAAGTATCAAATATTAATACTTTAGTTACTTTTATTTCTAACAATCACTTGAAAGCCAACATCGTCTTTTACTCCAGTACGAGGACAGGATCGTAAAGCCAGGGACAAAAGTGATTCACTCGTTTCCAGCATAAACATCTTGCTATTTAACGTATGGTCGATTATAATTCCAGAATCAAATTCATGCATGATTTCTTTCGCTACAACTAGTTTATCAAAACAACCTTCTTTGTCTTGAGAATTCTGAAATAGATAATATGCAATAAGGTTACCAGGAGTACAGCTAGAATGCGGAATATACTCGAAAGCTGCAAAATGATATTGTTTTCGTATCATCATTGATATATAGCCAGAAACAAATCTTATGAATAAATAATAAATAAATTATTTTATAAACAAACATGATTTATTAAAAAGAGAACAGAATAAAGGGTTCCTTAACAACGTTCTAATATTAAGTTTTTTTTGTGATGATTTGGCGCATGCGTCATATGCTTTGTCGGAACGTTACAAACATTGTCATTATATTTAGGAATGTTGGCATGAGACGGACAAATAATCAAACTTCAAAGGAAGTCGACAGAACAATACCGCTCTTTATCATTCATTGACAAATAGTCATAATTATAAATGTTTCCGAATTTCATAATCTGCCAATTTCATATTCTTTTTTTTTTACACCGAATCAACTTTTATTATAGAAACATTCTATTGATATTTCAGCAAAAATATATAAAAATGACAACTGGTAAACAGCTATATAAGATAATGAAAGTGCCATAACCTTTAAACTTTGAAGATTTTTTTTCAATGCATTGCTAATTGGTTTTTTACGGTTCACAGCATTTCATGAATTGCAAATGTCAGAGATGTTTGTTTTTTATTTTTGAATTTTGCAAAAATTCGATAAAAATTCTTCAAACCTTTTCTCCATACAGAGACAAATATGTAAAAGTTAAGCCAATGAACATATCACTGCTTGCAGTAAGTATCCATCTTAAATCCTGTTGGCTTCTTAAACTATTTGGATAACCAGGATTTGATAAAACGACCTCTCCATTGATGTCTCGAACATTCGTTATTATGGCCTTGTCATTTGCGGAGACTTTATACATAGATGGAACATAGTGGAGGCCTACAAATGTATTTTTGAAAGAAACAAACCATCAAATACAACTTAATGTGAATGTTTTAAACATAAGTATTTTTGCTATTATACAGCATCTTATACAGCATTAAAACGGTATGTCTCCTAATAAGTCAACAGATTTCAAAAAACTTACAAGTTAAGTAAAAATATTTTCATGGTTTAGTTATTCAAAATCCAGGTAAAATCACGAAAATGAAGCTATAAGTGAAATTATATCGCTAAACATTAACTCGTTACTATTTGATATATTCGTTATTTTTGCATATTCCTAAGTCCTTTAACAACGGTCTTTCTTAAACGGTTGTATCCATTTTTAAAACAGTTATTTATAACAATATGAATAATATAATAAAAGTTAGAAAGCTAACAGTCTAGAGCCTTATCAAAAACTGAACTGATGCACAGGCGGGGTGGCCCAACTCTTTACTGGTGTCAAAAGCTAACAATCTTTAGTTCCAGAACGATAAGGGTCAGGCCAGATAAAGTCATTCTATTTATACACAGAACATCCTTTTTCTCATTTAAACGATGTTTAAAATTTCATTAAAGTTAATATTTAAGTGTTGCTAAATAAACAACTGCATATCTATGGAAATATACGTTACCAGGGCAACCATGCATCTCAAATTTTAGACAATTCAATCCTGCAGTATATGACCGCATTATATGTATTTTGACATAACGTGCAATGACGGATTTCACGAACCAAAACGAGACTTCCTGTGCGTGCTTGCGATAATTCTCAACGCTGAATATCTAAAACAATTTATATGAAACCGAGTTTGTTTTTGTGTTTAAACATATTTTATTCCTTTCAATTTTTACAATATGTACAATGCAAATATATAGAAAGAAAAATATATTTAATACATTTTGAAAGAAAAAGGGTTGGACCACAAGTTCAAATAACATTAGTAAAACGGTCCGTCCCTAGTACGAATATAAAAAAATATTGATACTATAGATTACATTGAAATAGCATTGAAGAATATAACAAAGAACATGTATTTTAGGAACCAAAAGTGTTAGATCATTTGATGAGAGAGAGAGAGGAGAAAGAGGAGAGAGGATGTAGTTTTTGACAGTCGCAATTTATTTTTTTAGAGCAAAAATCTTCATTATTAAGCAGATTTTATCGAACACATTCCGTATGCTTAATATATCGTTGAATGAATTGTCTTCTTCGGAATAGGTAATCTTATCAAAAGAAGAGTACACGTATTTAATGGATGAAAAATGCGAGTTGCATTATAAAGTTGAATTCGTTGTGCTGTATACCGTCTGTAATTGAAAAAGAAATGTTCAGCATCTTCGAAAGCGTAATTGCATTCACAAGATGCATTTTCTCTTAAATGATTTATAAATAAATCAGCATTTTAATTGCTACATTTGTTACGAATTTGAGCGTCTAAAACCGATTGCAGACGATCCCCAATATAGAAAAAGGTAAGGAACTGTCTGAGGTTTGTATTTCTGTTTAAGTTTGCATTTAAAAATATTAAGGGAAGATGAATTTCTTATGTCGTTATCCAAGTTATTCCATAATGACGTTGCTGATGGAATAAATGAGTTTGTAAAAATTTGAGTACGACGTGCTACAGTTCTTAAGACGTAAGGTACATTATTAGAAACGGTATCTGGAAAAATGTTTCATAAACAATCCGGTAAGGTGCCATGTTTAGCTTTATACACTGTAACGAGTATTTGAATAGTTCGTCTGTCAGACACTGATACCTAACCGATTTCATTAAGCAAACGCTCAATAGAAACAGACCTTGTTAGGCTAGTGACGATACGTGCCGCTTCATATTGAAATTTCTCAAGAGAGTGTTTCTCGTAATCCGCGCATCCATCCCAGACAATTGACGCATATTCTTAGATTGGTCTCATGTAGATAATGTATATTTGATTTAAAGTTTTTCGTTTACGTTTGTATTTTAATAGTCTCATAGATCCTAGAACTTTGGAAGCAGACATTAACTGTTTATGTGGTCATGCCATACACAACAGTACTAAAAGTGACACCTAAGTGTTTATGACTGTTAACATAATCAAGAGAAACATTATCAAAGTAGAGAGATGGCCTATCGTCAGATCCAAGTGTGAAATATAACACTTCTGTTTTGTAAGGATAAAAGTTTACTAGCCAACACCTCGACTACTTCTTAATTTAATTTAAGTCTTCATTAAGGGTACGTTCCATAAAAGCAATATCAGAACTGGAAATTGCGAGAGTGCTGTTACACTGATTAGATTGTCGGCAATGACATTGATATAAATTAGAAATAATAAGGGGTCAAGGACAGAGCATTGGGGGACGCCAGCAGTGATATATTTACTTATCGAATAGTAGGAACCAAAGAAGACATTTTGGTTCCGATTACTTAGATAATTATTAATCAATTTCAGAATCTGACCATTAATTCCGTATTGTTTTAATTTGAATATAAGTCCTTCGTGCCATTCTCTATCGAGCGGTTTTGAAATATCACAAAACACATACATGTTGGGATTTTATTATCAAAAGAATAACAAATTTGATGGTAGATGTCCAGTAATTGATACACAGTCGAATGCCCTGGCAAAAAATCCAGACTGATATTCGTAAATTAATATATTTGCGTGTAAATGTTTATAAATGTGTTTAAACATAACTCTTTCCATAATTTTTCCAGTACAACTAATTAATGAAATCGGTCTATAGTTTGAAGGGATATTTGTATAAACCTTTTTAAAAGCGGCATGACAACAACTGATTTCCAAGAAACCGAGTATATTATTACAAACAATGAACCAGAGTTAATATGATGCTGAATAGAGCATCAAGCATGACAACATTTGATAAGTACTTAAATGATTCTCAAACATCCTGGATGAATATGTTACTATGGCATTTTAATCAAAAACAGCTGCACTAGATCAGAAATTACTTCAAGTGGTCTAAAAGCCGTTTCTGCCTACAAAAATTGAGAATATAATTAGTTATAAGGTCTAATTATGTTAGAAAGTTAGTATGGCTGTAAGCATAGGGCAACTGTAAACAGTTATTTCGTACATCAAATTAGGGCTGTTTTAATTTTCTGACCTTAAGGATTAATTATTATAATAATTTGGTTGACGACAATTGAAAATCGAGTATGAAGGTGCTAGGGGTTTGTCAGTGACGATGCAATTTTCATTATCTCTCATAAACAAACAATTTAGTTGTGCAATTTTCAACTATTAGTTTTTCTTTAAAAAAAGCCCCACAGGGTTTACCTTTCTAGAAATTTAAAAGGCGACATTAACGAAATTTTAGGACATATAAAAAAAAAATGTTTTTTTAAAGAAATCATTATACTGTTTTCTTTTTTTCTAAGATAAAAGAAAAACCAAAATTTAATTTATAAAACCCGAAAAGACGTAAATATATATTTAAAATAATTTGTCAATTTGTTAAATTCTAGGGAAAAAATATATAACGTCAGTTAAAAACACAATTTTTAAATTTATGTCTTAAAACCGTTTTATGAAATTAAGAAAAATTAAAAACTTCTCTCATTTTTTTTTATGAAAAAATTTATTTAATTGTTACGTTCTGGGTATGCTGAATGAAACCACTGAAAGAATAATAACACACTGAGTTCAAGTGAAAAATTTATTATCTAAAAGAACTTTACAGAGATTTTGGATAAAATAGATGATATTATTCTTGAATTTTGCCGTATAAGAATACCTTTTTTTTTGTTTCCCAATTGTCTGTTTTTATAAAAATTTTTTTCCATGCACCCAGAAATTCTTGAAAATTATAATTCTGCATATTCCAAAATTCCCATTAAATTGAAAAATTTCCTTTTTTAGTATAGAATCTTAAAATCCCTAAAATTAATATAACTTTTTTTAATTCTTTTTGGGGAATAAAAAAACTTTTTAAAAAAAAAATTTAAACTATTATTTTTTATACAAGTTAAATTTACTACGGCTAAACGATATTAAATATAATTTTCTTTTTGAATTTTAAACCCCCTTTTTAAAACAAATTTTTAAAAAGTTTTAACTGTTTTATTAGTTATAATTTTTTTTACGCTTGCTTCAGTTTTACTTTTAAAATTGTACTAAAAATGAATGAAAATAAATTTGAATCATTTTGAAACATATGCATAACAAAATTTTGTTTTCCCTTTTAAAAACGATCTACATTTTTTTCTGAAGCACACCATCCGTCATAATATATTTTGTCTTTGCCTTGATTTAAATGCTCTTTGAACGACGAGGCAACGAATTGAGAGTCTTGAACTACGCCATCGTTAATACCTATATCCACATTACATCCTTCATCTTTATCTTTAAGAAAATAAATATCTCTCCATAATTATTATATCAAGCTTGAATCTATGCTTATAGAAATAATTTTATTTTTTTGCACATTTCGAAATTCAAAAAACTTTTTCATATCCGACATAATGAAATGTACTAATTATGTGCATTTTATTTAGTAAATTTTCAGTTTTAATAATTTGCTTGTCACAATTCAATATTTAAAAATGTCCTAAATATGCTTGTATCCTTATATGGCTAATGTGTTGATTATTTTCAATAGAATTTTTTTTGTAAATTTTCTATACGACGAAGTAATGTTTCTTAAAGAAATGATAAAATGTACATTTGAATATCTGAATGTGGTGTTTATTGGCTTATATCAATTTTTCTTACCAGATTCAACACGTTCTGTGAATATATCAATAGATGACATGTTATGAATGTATGTGTCACCCGGCCTCCCAACTAGAGCAACGTACCCCTTTCTAGGTTTGAAGAAATAAAAATTTGGGGGTATACCACTATGTTATATCTTGTTAAGTTTTAAATTTGAAAAAGGCAAAAAGACATATCCAAAAAAAGAATTTTCTTTTTCGACATTGAAAGAAAACAGTTTTTTTTAAACTAAAAGTTTTAAAAGCTTAAAAATAAAAAAAAATGATTATTTGCTAAACAAAAAAGAACTGTTTTTGAATTTTTTTATATTAACGGGGCATTTAAGAAAAACACTTTTTTATCTATATTTTTTTTATTTCGTTTTTCTTTAAAACTTTAAAAAAGATAATCGATTTTTCCGATGTTATTTCAATCTATTTATTTTAATTAATCTTAGCTTTACCTCAAAAGTTAAAATTAAATTTTGATTTTCAAAATAGTTGATTTGGCGGGGGTTATCTTTCCGTGCTCGTGAATAAAAGAAAACTCAGTTTTTCATTGCTAATGAAACAATGCGGTGAAGGTGTGGCAAGTGGATTAACATCTTTTGCTGTATGTGTTATAAAAATAAAGAATTTAAATTGTATAATTTTACTAAAATATCCTAAATAAAACTTGCATTCATTATAATTTTTATTGATTTGCATCCTTGGTTTGATCGTAACTGGAATTTTGATTTATTTATGGAACTGTAAAAATCTGCATTAATTGTATCAGCTTGTCTTTGAAACATATTTGATCCGTGTCACGTTCTTATCATTTTACTTCATTTATTTCAAGTTAATGCAATATACTCGTATAACAAAATGAATTATATCTATAGCTTTATTGATCTAATTATATTAAGATCATAAAACGATCTAGGACCAAATTAATCAAGTAGGTAAAATATGTCGATTTTTTGTCCCGATACGATAACACTTTTTAGGAAAAACATTTACTTTTGCAATTTTTATCCCCAAAAAATGTTATAAATTTGCTGTCAAAATTACTAAATGGCTTTAGTTTTTATTGGGATTTATCTTAATAATAATTTCCCATTGATAAAACCTTTTCATAGAAGGGCCCCAAAAAGCGGGAAAAATTTAACAAGAAAAAAACATTCCAGCCCTATATTAGAGTAGAGGAACTTGACCTTAAAAATTTTTCTTTGATTTCCCCAATTACTTCCGGAAATTTTCGAAATTTTTTGAAAATGAGTCAATTTTAAAAAAAAATTTTTTTACTGTATTTAAAAAAAAAACCCAAAGTTGAAAAATAATTATGAAAAATCAATAAAGATTAAGCAGATGTAAACTGTTCTTGGTAATAAATGGAAATGCAAATACATTTGTTTACGAAAACCAAGATAGCGGAAGTTGATCAACTCCAAGGGCCAATGAATCTCGCGCAAGGGATTGTGGGTCTTGACCGAAAAATTGTTCTATTTTCAAAGCTTTCTATCACTCTGCGATCTAAGTCTCTCATATAAATAACACATATCTCACAGACATGATTCCAATTTACATTATTTTATGTTTAAGTTAATTTTCTTTATTGCCATATCTCCATGAGTTTTTTTTCTATGGCCACAAATGACAAAATAATGAGTGAATGTATATAGACAATACAAGTATTCGAGTTGATAAATGATAGTACCACTAATTGTTGTTGAAAGTATTCCGTCATCGTTCTTTGATTGGACAGATTTGTTTCCGCCTGTAATATGCACCAGAGACAGCCTATAACCTGTAAGTTGAATATCTTTGTTTGTTTTTTTGAAAAGACTACATTTTTCCATTTGAACTTGGAATTTATCAAAGAAATATTTTTAACAAAAATATTTCATTTGCTAAGATTTCGACAAATGAAATGTTAAATTTCACGTTAATGTTTTACCTTTTCATTATTTTACAAAGGAAGTTCTGCGTTTACAAAGTAAAATTTGATGATGACAGCTGAAAAGTCTTCGAGAAAGATTACATGCTATGTATACATGCGTTATGCTTTGCATTTTTTTCTTTCGTGAAATGGAATGGGTGTTTATTGATAATATTATTGCCAAAGCATTTTATGTTAAAAAGGTAACAAAATAAAACCTTTCTCCGATAGTCTTTCATACAAATCATCGGCATTGGCTGAAAAGCAAATGTTACAAAAAGCAGGAAAATATATGATAAACAAGTTGAAAGAATATAAATGTAATGTAAATCTAACCAAATACAAAGTCATTTCATAACAGAAAAATATATATCTATTAATAGAGAAGAATTAAAACAAATCAGATATGACTTTAAATACGTCCATGCTTCAACCATCGACCTATGCAGTAACAAGTGTTGAATTTCAGACATTAGAAACATTGCAAATGAAGCTAGCTATACGACATAGGCTTTGAATCTTTCAGGTAAAAAATAAAAGTAGATAAATCTACAATGGTAACATTTTCATAAATTTGATAAACAAAAAGAAAGATCATTTGGGCATTTATGAAAAATTTTTTTTGAAAAAAAAATTTTTGTAGAGTTTACGATTTTTTAAATGATTAGTATGACCATTAATGATAATTTTTAAATAAAATATTTTTTTACCGAAACTTTTATCATTTTTTACACTTTTTTTGAATCGGCCCCGAAACTCCCCTTAAACAAATTTTTTTTAAATTTTTTTTGGGCTTTTTGTACGAAAGTTTTCAAAATGCAAAACAACAAAAATTATTTGGGATAAAACAGACTTCCATTTAAAACCCCTTTACTGACAAAAAAAGTTATAAAACCCCCTTCGAAATAATAATAAAATAAAAAATTAAAGGGTTTTTATAAAAAATTTTTAACATGTTTTCCCCGATGATTGGGTAGTTGAAACAAACGACGTAGAAGGTTTTGCATTGTGTTTCCCCGCATTGACAGTTTTAAATCACGCTTTTTCTTCTAGAAAAATTCCTTTCAAACATGGGCAATCTTTATTTTATTGCCTATTTTTAAAAAACTAAAAAACCATTTTTTTACTTTCGAAAAAAAAAATTGTATAATTGTCAAAAAAAAAATAAAAATAATTTAAACTTTTTTTAAGGGAATTTTTTAAATTAAAAAAATGTTTTTTATACACATTTTCTGCAATAAATTTTTCAAAAAAGTCGTTAAATTACTTTAAACCATAGTAAACAGTGCAAACCTATTTTTTATTAATTCATAGAAAACAGGTATCTTTAAAAAAAGTTGTTTACCTTTCCAGCTTAATAAAATTAAATGGACTTTCGGCAAAAAAACAATTTTACGTTTATGAATTCTGAAAGTTTCTACTAAATAGAATATGCAGAAAACCCGCAAAGGATGGATATGATCAAAGGCACGTTGTACGGCGATGTGGAGTGCTTTTGATGGGACATATGATCCCCCACTAGTATACCTTTTTTGGGAGGTGTAAAAGGGGTCATTTTATAGAAACATAAGGCAATTTTACCATTTTTTTTTCCAAACATATTTTTAAAAAAAAGCTTTAACACACCTAATGAATTTGTTTGAAACCCCCTTTTTTAAAAAGCAAAGGGGGGACAAAAAAAGGATTCCCCTTTTTTGTATTCTGTGTAGAATGTATAAGCCAAAGAAAGAATAATTGCTGAAAATTAGAATGAAAATATTGTTTTCCATTTTCTTTCTGTGTTTTTTAACTAATGACTATTTTTTGATACAGTAATAATAAACTTTTCTAAAAAGTTACAAAAACCAATTAAGAGTTTTATCAAAATAACAATTATCTTTTTATTGTACAGTGTTATTATTGCAGATATGTAATAAATTGAATATCATACAAGGATTTCTTTAGCAATATAGCGAATGTTACCTTTAAAGAAAAAGGGGTTTTACTTTGCTTGTTAGAAAACCCTGCATATTATCAAAAATTATTAAAAGAACAAATACTTAAAATACATACCCAAATATTTATTGGCTTGAAGTATTCGAACTTTGGAAGATCCCCATCTGATGTCCATAAGTCTATCTTCAGGAATCGTTAAATTATGTTCAAATTCGAGGAAAACCCTGAAAATAATTCATAAAAATTTATGTTTTTATCATGTTTATCCTTGATCAATTAGACAATGACGTTTAGCTCAATGTATTGAAATATAGAAAAGAAAAAGACCCATAAAATAAAAAATTCAAACAGGCAGGGTTAATTTAACTGAACCTAGGGAAATGCCTATTTATATATTTTTTCTTATAGTTTAACTCTTTTTTTACTGTTGTAAAAACTTTAGCTTTTTTTGCTAGATACTGGATGAGTTTTGTACTTGTAAAAATCTTTTAATAATATCACCTTCTTTTGCAACCACTTTCATCCGCAAAGACGTGGTTTTTTTTGGAAAAAATCCCAAAATCTAATGTGGTGGTTTCTACTTGAAAAAAAAATGAGGCATTGAATTCTTGTTATAGGTTTAAAAACTTTTTTGTCCATTCTGGCCCGTCTATTTTTCTCATTACTTTTATTTTCCTTTTAAATTCTTTTAAAATTTTTTGTGTTGTACTTGTTTTCCCATGTTTAAAGTTTAAAAGAAAATAAATCCCTTTGACAACCCCCTTTTTGTTGTGGGCACCCAAAAAACTCTAGGTATTTCATAAGGCCCCCTGCCATTGCTTTTTTTTCTTATCTAAAATGAAATATTTTTCATTTTCATGATTCAAAACGTCATCGCATTTTTCTTTCCCAAATCTCGTTTTTTTTTATACCTTAGGCACAATTTAAAATAAAGTGTAAAAGTTTATAATGGGAAAAACCTTAACCAAGTTGCTGAAAGCTTTTGGTGTGCTTTCTGTTGTAGATCTTATTATTTATTTTTTCTATTTACAAAAAGGGTTACTGTATTTTAAAACAAGAAAAAATTTTTTTAAAAAACGTTTTAAAATTATAAATAAAAAATTATTTATTTTTAAAGTTTTAGAACAAAAAAAATGTTCAATTCTTTTATAAAATGAATGATAATTATTTAAAAAAATCACCCCTTTTTTTTAAAAATTTAAATAAATTTTAAACTTTCAAAAAAAAAACTTCTTTTAAGGGGTTCCCTTTACTTGTATTACGTTGCTTAAAAAATTTTGTAATCTTTTCAAAAAATTTAAATTTAAAATAAAGAAAATCTTCTCATTCCCCTTTTTTTATTTAAACTACCTTTTCATTTTATTTTAGTGTCAAAAAACTTTCCCTAGAGCACATTAAAATTTATTTTAAAAAAAGTAGGCCTTTCCCTTAAAAATTTTATTATGAATTGTTAGAAATTCCCGTACGTTTTTTTTTTAGAATGACCAAAAGAGATTCACCCATTTCAGTTATAATTTTTTAAAAAATGAAAATTTTCTTATATTCATCCTTCCCTTTAATTCAAGGAAAACAAAATGCAGATGACTTCTTTAGATAATTAATCCCCAGAAAATCTGCATTTAAACTATTCTATAAATTTTAAATTTTGTCTGTTTAAAAAATTTTGTTTGTGATTTGTGTTTTCGTAAAAAAGCCATATTTTTTAATGCTTTAATGGCCCAGGTTGGTGCCATTTTTTGGATTTAAACGGGCATAGAATTAACTTTTTTCATGTCGCCCGAGTTACCGTATTAAAAAACCGTGAAAAAACTTTTGTCGCGTGATGTTATCCGTAAAAGCACTTTTTTTTCACCTGTAGCTTTTTAAACAAGAATTAGCTTTTTTTTTTAATAAAATGCATGGTATAAACAAAAGCTGATTTTTTTGTAGGAAAAAAACAAAATCGTATGCCCTTTTTTTAATCAAATATTACTTTTATAATTTTTATCTACAGTTTTTCTTTTTTCTATTTTTAAACATAAATACACGTTTATAGAACTTTTTTTAAAATGTTTTAAAAAAACTCATGCATTTTTAATTTCAAAAAGAAATTCCGGGAAAGATTTATTTTAAATTGGTCGATTATTTATTTCTGTGAAAATGGAAACATTTTAGAAAATTCTTAGCTTAATATATATAGGAGAATTTTTTTTTTTTTGATTTTTCTTTTTAAATCCATCCTTTAATTATTTTTATATTATTCAATTGGATATTTTGTATTTTTGGAGCTTGGGTATTTTAAAAAAAGATTAAAATTTTTCTAGTGGATTTTATTGTGGGTTTTTTTTAAAGGTCTTGATTTTTAAATTGATTTTAACTGGCTATTCAAAAAGGGATCATTCCAGGATCAGACTAGACATTTGAATTTTACATTTTTATTTGGACTTCGGGTATTTGTACACATAATTTGTTATTTTGATTTTTCTTAAATAATTTTTCTGTTATAAATTTGTAATTGTTACAAGTTTGTTGCTGGCTTTTCTTTCTCGTTACGCCTGGCTCGTAACACTTGATTATATATGAAAATGTTCAATAAAATGTTTAGAGCAAGAAATTGCGATAAGCCTATAACCAGGATAGATTCATATATGAATTCTCACTAGACAAGCTGAAGAGAAAAAGATTTATCTAAAAATGTTTTTACAAAATAATATTAAAGTAAATGTCAGCCTTTCATACGTACTCGTAAATGTATAAAAATGACAGTTTATAGAAAATATGCATAAGTTACTTTTACATCGTAAGCAAAGCGGTAGAATAAAGATCATTACAATTGTACATAAGGCCATTTTCTGATCGAAACCAGCAAACTTTTTTAATGGAAATGTAAAAATATATATGATTTTTCAAACATTATACTTTTCTCATTTTTGATATTTTTAAAAATTTGTTTAACTTACTTTGAGGATTGCAGCTTTAAACTTTGGAAAATAGTTCAATATAAACCATGATTCACTTGGTCCATGGTTAATATTGTCATGATTATATCGATAAATTATTAGCTTGGAAATAATGACTAATAATATATGTCATATGTTGCGGTTCGGACCGGAATATCCGTCCCGAGGTGACCCGCCCCTTGGCCGGTAACGAGGCTTGCCGAGTTACCGCCCATGGGCGGGTTACCGAGGAACAGGTATTCCGATCCGAACCACAAACATATGCCAGATATTTTTTCTTGCATATTCTAAAATATTCCATTATATTTTAAATTCTTTTTCTTAATTTTCAACGCAAATTTATATCATTACAGCCGTAACTATTTTCTTACAACAGCGTATGAAATTGCAACTTCATTCATAACGGTAAAATGACATCATCCTAAGTGTGACATTGTACAGCACGCGACTCATCTGGCACCCCCATGCTAGATGAAATTTTCCGGCATGGGTAAACACCAAAAAACCCAGTTTCTGGCAAAAATTTAAACTAGGTTATTTTTTCATTATTTATTTTCAAA
>NW_026857121.1:0-15683 GCF_026571515.1 Ruditapes philippinarum | reverse complement strand
TGCTTTCTTTAAATGTAAAAAATACAAACAAATCAGTGATAAGTATTTATTCAATTGGTATTTTGGCGGAAAAAGAACTACGTGATTTTTATGTATTAATTGGTACACGTGATATAATCACATTAAGGAAGCTTATGTTTTATGTATATGTTTTAATGGATAACATAAACAACTAGTCTTTTTACGCATTAATAAACATTGTTAAGGTGACGCAACCATATTACTATATTGTTGTATGTATGATATGTATTTTGGGCATGAGGCCTTTGAACACAAATAAAGTTATTTGAATTGGAATTTGTAAATGATAGATCTTCATATTTTGAGTGGTTCAATGGGTATTTTGAGGTAAATTTTAAAATAAATAAACTGGCAGACGGAGCTAATTATGATAATGCTGTTATAAATAATGCAGCTTCATTAATTGATCAATTAGTTATAAAACAAAAGGGAAAGATTGTATATTATTGTAATAACTAACAAAAGATTATGCAGAAACAACAGGGACAAATGAATTTATTGCTTTGGATTATACAAATGTAGCTGGATCTAGAGCTAATCAGGCTGGATTTAATAAAAGGTTTTGCTACAAGAAAATCATTAGCTCAAGGAGGTAAGGAAATTAAATGTAAAATCCCTTTATACAATTAATTCATTTTTTTCGGAGTTTAGAGACAAATGTGTTGCCCCATAGCAAAATTCAAATTACATTACAATTAACAAACGGCAATGAATTAATTTATAAGGCAGTTGCAGCCGATGATTTATAGTAACTAAACTTATCTTATGGGTTCCTTGGTTAATCTTCAACGCTGAAGGATATAGTTTGATTTCTGAACATTATTTGAAAGCAAAACAGTAGAACTACCTTCGAGAAATGGTCACACAATCATCTGATACAGAACAAAGCAATATTATGTTTAGAATAACAGCTGGTGTATTCAATCCTAAACATGTGCTTGTTTATTTACAAAGAGCTATCACAAGAGCAAAACCCTCATTTATTAGATACTATTAAAGTAAATGCTAATAATAGCAATTGTACTTTGCAATTTTGTCGTCTTGAAGTTTGAAATGGTGTTTCTTTACCCCGAAACAGAATATACTAGTATAACGAGAATATATGACGATGTAATAAATAACTTTCACAAACAAATGACAAAAATACTGGGTCTCTTTTAAATACATCAAACTTTGAGGTTTGTTTGAATTCATTCATTTTAACTTAGAATTTAAAAAAGAAGAAATTGCATCTGATCCTAAGCATCTTACATTAATTGCAAAATTAAATGTACCGCCAGCTGCACCTATTCGTGTATATGCCATTGTTATGTATGAAGAGACAGTTTAATTAAATACTATTGGAAATGAAGTTGTTATTGTTTAAGACAGGCCCCTTAAATGTAAAAAAATATATATATAAATTATATAAATGTCTTGAATATGAAATAAATTTATCAGAAGGACCAAAGCACAAACTTGCGAAAGCATATAGAGATAAAGTATGAAGATTTAAATGGTACTTTCCCAACTTTTAACACAAACATAAATAAATAAAATTGATAGGGCTTAACAGAAAAAACTGGCCTAGAAATTAAGATATCACGTGAACAAATGCGAAGCCCATGCGGTTTTCTTAACACTCTAATTCCATTTGCTACAAGATTGGCTGCAAAAATATTAGCCACTTTAGGTGTTGGAGCATTAAGTGGTTTGGCTAGTACTGGTGAAGTAAAATACTAGGAAACGGTATGGCGTCTGTAGCAAGAAATAAAAGAAACTAGAACTATCACTTAATGTGATTTATACCCCCGCAAGACTGCTTCGGAAATGAGGATGTTACTAGTAACATAATACCTTGTAAAAGAATTGAAATAGTTATGGTTGTTGGCAATTAAAGATAGTTGTGGTTCTTGTATTATGCATTTCCTTTCAATGTGGTTGACCATTGATGAAGTTTTATTGAATTACTCTGCAATAAGTTCAGAAAGACAAGAAAAAGGAACAAAGGGCAATAACTCTATAAATATTGTAGATGGAGTTACGGTTTTGAATTCAAACCAGTAGTTTTCAAGTTATGCTCCGGACAAGAAAAGTAACAAAGGGTAATAATTATGTAATTAGTACACTGCACTTCCTCTCATTGCACTTGACCATTGTATGAAATTGTATTGAATTCCAACTACAAAGTTTCAAATTTATGCACAGGACAAAAAAGTAACAAAGGGCAATAACTGTAATTATTCTAAAAAGAGTCATTGTTCTTGTGCACTGCACTTCTCATTGTTCTTGTGCACTGCACTTCATCCTACTGCTCTTGACAATTGTATAAAGTTTCATAGAATTCCAAACATTAATTTTCACGTTATGCACTGGACAATAAAAAGTAACATAGGGCAAAAACTTTTAAATGAGTCAAGAAAGAGTTATGGTTTCTATCAACTGCACTTCCTCTCAATATACTTGGCTATTGTATGAAATAGTATTGAATTCCAACTAGAAGTTTTCAAGTTATGCTCTGGACAAGAAATAAGCAATGGAAAAGTAACAAAGGGCAATAACTCTATAATTACTCTGGACACAGTAAAAGTTCTTGAGCACTGCACTTCCTCTTTTTGTGCTTGATCATTGTATGAAGCTGTTTTGAATTCCAACCAGTACGTTATGGTCCGGACAAAAAAGCAACGGAAAAGTAACAAAGGGCAATAACTCTGTAATTAGTCAAGATGGAGTTATGGTTCTTGTGCAGTGCACTTTTCCTTATTGTGCTTGACAATTGTATGAAGTTGTTTTGAATTCCAACCAGTAGTTTTCAAGTTATGCTCCGGACAGGGAAAAGAAACAAAGGGCAGTAACTCTGTAATTAGTCAAGATGTAGTTATGACTCTTGTGCACTACACTTCCTCTCAATGTGCTTGACCATTGTATGAAGTTATATTCAATTCCAACTATTAGTCTTCAAGTTATGCTCCGGACAAACGAAAGCCATGGAAAAGTAACAAAGGGCAATAACTCTGTTATTACTTTAGATAAAGTTATGGTTCTTGTGCACTGCACTTTCCCTTATAGTGCTTGACAATTGTATGAAGTTGTTTTGAATTCCAACCAGTAGTTTTCAAGTTATGCTCCGGACAAGAAAAGTAACAAAGGGTAATAATTATGTAATAGGGCCCGTAAGTCTCGTTTACTTTCACTTTACCACTTCCGGGTACATCGGCAGACTTATTTTCCGTTACGCATATAGGTAACCCGAAGAACTCGAGGGATATAGAAGTTAAATTTGTTTCGGTCCTCTTCAGATTTGAAGGAATTGATAGCACGGGTCAAAAATGCAGGTAGGTCAATTATCTGACGGAAAAACGAGGGATTTATAGAGTTTAATAAAACTAGTTTATTTTCGGATAGTGACAATTGTTTCGGATGTTTTGTCAAGGTAGTGAATTCTAGTTGTTTAGCTTTTAGTATTGTTTTAAAACTACTGATGTGAGAAATTTATTCAAACCATTTTAACTTATTGAAATAAACAATGGAGAAACACTTTAATTCTAGCGTATATTAAAGTTATACAAAATTCGGACATTGCACAGTAATTCGGATATTTTTTCCTTTCCATTTTATTCTTGTTCCTTTTTACATGTTAATATGGTACCTAGCAAATAATGATTGAATTAAAAAATATAATATTTGATTAAACCATTTCAGATGTATAGACAAGGAGGTATATGACAAGTATAGAATATACAGTTGTTCAATACGGACCATTAATCAACTGTTTGCACTGCCTATGATCCTGAACTATCTATACATCAAAGGTAAATACATGTAAAATAATTGATTAATTTTTAGTTGAGATCGGAAAGATAAACAATTATCAAAATATATAATTATAATTTAATAACTTTTGGATTTCACTGCATGATAATTGATAAGTAAATAAAACATTAAAAATAGTCATGTTTCACATTCAAGAAGATAAATATTTTTGACTGTTATATATTATGTGTTGTTGTTTATCTTTAATGTTTATTTACTTCAAATATGAAATTTTTCTGTCAATCATGACCAGCTTATTAAATGTAATGTAAATATCATTTCTAGTGTCTTACACGTGTAACAACATATTTATTGATTTTTCATTCTGCAGATAAAAAGGGAAAAGATGAAGGAGGATTTGTCCATGAAGACCTTTATTGCAACTACCATCTTCCAGTTCCTTAATTTGAGAATGATATCAGACAACACACAGTTACAGTGAAATATTAGTTTAATATAAGCCACTGAAAATAGTCAAATGTACTTTCCTGAAGAAGATGAATGACATCCAGCACAAAAATCTTAATGTATAAAGAGTATGATTTTATGGTGTTTGACACTATGATCTTGTTAACATGTTAATGTCACAATGATAGAAACAGAGTAAAATATCCACATTTCATTGCAGTTTTAAGTATTAAAACTAGATACTCTATATATAGCAAAGCTGATAACACACCAGAGATAAGGTTTTTTCATGGAATCACAGTAGAGTCATATGACATTATGGACATTAAATGACTATGCAGTAAAGATTAGCAAAAATATTATTTATCATCTACTACTAATATTGTGAGGTAATCATTGATAAGCTCACAAATTTGCAATCAAAGTTTTGTTATAAAGCTGAACATTTTTCAATTAGAATATGATTTATAACTATATGATAATTTTTTCATGTTAATTTTCAAAGTCTTTACATTTGTAAAAGGAAATAATCTTATTCTTGTATCAGTAGACATTCACAGTGTAAAGTTACATTGTCCAAATAACTAATTATAAAGTGCTTTCCTGAAGTTTTTCTTCCACTGGAAAATTAGTGTGATATATATGCTAAGCAGTGCACTATAAATTGTGTAAAAATAAAAGTTTATTAAACTTATGAACTGTTTTTTGTTTCTACTATTTGGCATATATCTATAGCAGTGCTTGATCATAAGAGTTCATCTGCAAAATAAGTGTCACTGTGTACTTTAATTCTCTAACAGCAATGGCTAGATTGCTTGAATATGCAAGCATTGACTATAGTAAATACTATGCATGTCATTTGAATTTTGTCTGTCCTGAAATCGAAACAGACACTATCTAAATAATATTGATGAAAAGTTCTTGACAACTCTTCAATGACTACATTTACACATATGTACATGGACAAAAGCATTGTGTGTGTGTTTTTTTTTTTTTTTTTTTTTTTTTTGAAACATTGACAATTTTGAAACAGTTCCAATTGGTATATTAATGTATCAGTGATGTAATTGTTTTGTATCAAGTGCAAACCCTAAGTTTTGCATGTATTGTATAGATAATTCACTTTTGGTCAAATGTCAACAGGTTCAATACATTATAAAACAGGTAATTTGAAACCCAAAGAAGTATATGGTATGTAATAACTACACCTCTGATACTAAAATCTTCAAGGAATGCAGAATTGCAAGTCTTCTCCAATTAAGAGAGAGACTTGGGCTTACAAGGGCTAGCAAGCTAGTGTTTAGCTACAGAATACTCAACACAGATGAATTGCATTAATATTGTTTACTCTGGTATTACTACCTGCCCTGTACAATGCAAATCATGGCTTTTCTAAGAGCAGTGAAAGGCTATAACTGGAAGGAATTTTACACATCTTGCCTCAGAAACAAGTTTTTCTTCGAGATGATTTTTATGATTATTTAAATAATGGTTAAAGATTACATTACTTTTTACAATTGCAGTGATCAATGGTGATAATATGAAATGAAACTCAATCAAGATAGAAACATTTTAATGCTGAACATTTATCTTTTTACCATTCCTGTTAATTTACAAGTCTATTTATAACAAATTTATCCTAACTGTTTTGAAACTACATGATGCCTGGTTGAAACTGTTTTTGGCATCCATTTGCAGAAGATAAATTATCTTTGAATAATTAAGTTAATACAAAGTTACAAATGACAGGTTATTTATTTTCTAATAAAGACAGGTTATTTATTTCTAACAAAGACAGATATTTTGTTTAACATTTTTACACTGACATATATTTTTGAAGTTTCTTCAACTTAGTTTTTATTAGAATACAAACATTCAGTCAGACAGTTTACACAAGACATGGAGCTTTAAGAAGCTTTAATTCAGTCAAAATCTGTAATGGACTGCCATGTCTCTACCACTATGTACTCCATGACTGTGTATAGACATTTCCTTTCAAACTATGCCTGGTGGTATCAAATATTTGATTTCTAATCTGATGGTGAACACTCCAAAATACATCAAGAGCCATGATAAAGATACTCAAGAACACATACCTGTATATAAAGAAAAATTAATCATGAGTTGAAAGCAATTAATAATTGGTCAGCTATAAATTTCAAATCCGTATATCATATTGTCATGAATAGAAAATAATGTGAAAAGGAAGAACACTTATAGGTGTCCTAGTATTTTTGTAGATTTGCTTTGACAACTGAATCTTTAAAAAAATGTGATAGTGACTAAGTTCTTTTAACCATTTATTGAACATGAATTTAACTAAAAAATATGATCCACTTACTTGAGAAAAATACTTTAAACAAGTATTTAACAATGAATTAACTACATATGCCATACTGTTTGTTTATTTAGCTACACTGTAATTATTTACAAAAACGAGAACATTATATGTTATACAATAATATTTATTTTTCATTAATGTAGTTTAAGTAGCTTTAAGTATATATTTCTTACCAAAACGATTTTACACAGCAGAGCATGCATGTGTATTTAAATGGATACTGACGTCTTTCATCTCACCACTGTCCTCAGTCAAAATATATCTACAGGAGCAAAATATTTCATTGAATTTTATGACAATTTAAATTGGTTATATATACAGCTTGACTGTTTGTGCTTTATAAAGATAATAATTATAAATAAATAATATTTTCAGTTGGAAGAAAATATATTCAACTAAAACACACTGATAATCATATTGAAACGTTTATCCCGAAATATGCGCTGTCCGAAATTTCTAAACATTATATACTTCTGAGAGATAATCAGGTAGCGCTATAGAAAAATTGATAAAATCAAATTCACCAGTCTGGTGTCAGATACGAATGATGTTGTATCAAAAAACAAATTTATTAGATTTACATGGAAATGAAAATATTACAACATTTATTGGGATAAACTGAATTTGAAATGACACACCCACCTGAAGATTATACGAAGTTGTCTTTCATTGATACTTGTTCACAACTTGAAACCATTTGCATTTCGTTACAAAACAAAAAACTCTGCCAATTTCCACATATCATTTGCTTTTCCGTGTAAGTTTTACTTTCCCACCGGCATAAAAGTATTACCCAATATAGATAAGCAATGTTGTTGATATTTGTTTGTACCCGGAAGTGCAAAATATCGTAAAATCTCGCAAGTCACATGACGAGACTTACATACCCTATTAATCAAGATGGATTTATGATTCTTGTGCACCGCACTTCCTCTTAATGTGCTTGAACATTTTATGAAGTTATATTGAATTCCAACCATTAGTCTTCAAGTTATGCTCCGGACAAGGAAGGGCTTCTTCAGTAAAAATAATTTATCTTCTCACAGTAAAAAATGCGGGGTAATAGATTTAGATGACCTATGAGATCTGGTAGACATAGGTTGTGTTATTACAGAAATAATCACTTCAACCCTTTCGGACTTCCTCCACCAAAAGAGGTAATTAATTACATTCCAGATTAGAATTTTAACAACATACAATATCAAGATGAAACAAGTGTGTTGTGTGGTTATTATTGTTTATTTTTCATACATTTATTACAAAAGAAAGTGTTTTTATATGATATATTATACAAACATTTAAACATCAATAATCAAAAAGAAAATGAACAAACAATAAAAAAACTAGTACAGTTAGAAAAATGTTTAAAAATAGTAAAATCAGTCAAGCGTGTGCCGACGCTCGTCGGTTTGCGCATCAATAAATGTTTTAACAATACAGCAGAAATCAGTCAAGTATATACCAGCAAACGTCGGTTTGCGCTTATTAAGTGACATTATGCCCATCCAAGGGTATTAAGTGAGTGAACGGGTGAATATCAAAATAAGTTTTTGTTTTGCCATAATTCCTTTTTATTTAATAATTAAATTCGCATAAACAATAATTTTTTTTTTCAAAACAGTTGAAGTACCAACGAACCTTGGTTTGCGCTTCATTTTTTTCCCAATACAGCTAAAATCAGTCGAGCAATAATATACCAACCACAGGCGCTAGTCACATAATCAAATATTTTACATAATCGGTCTATATATGTATATAAATCTTTATATACATATATAGACCGATTATGTAAAATATTTGATTATGTGACTAGCGCCTGTGATACCAACAAACATTGGTTTGCGCTTCATTGACTCCACAAAAGTTTTCAAATACAAGCTGAATTTTTTTCCAATATTCACCACAGCGAATGGTAAAATCAATAAAGCGTGTACCAACGCTCGTTTATTTGCCCTTTATTGATTCTACCATTTCAATTCATTGAATATCGTTGGAATAACACTCCAATGCTTTTGTAGAAAATGCAATGACAAAGAACAATGAATGATATTGGAATGATCTAGTGAAAACTTGTACAATTTAATCAAAAAGTTACAGTGTGAAATTTTATAAGGTATACCATTTTCTTGTAATTTTTTTAAATATCCACCTTTCTCTAAATCCTTGATTTTTTTTAAAACCTCTCCTTTTTTAATGTTATAGATTAAATTAATTCTTTCAGCACTCAGTGTAGGTCTTTCTAGTGTTTTTAAAGTTTCGATACATTTTTCGGTGTTTTCTAGCTTCAACACAACCTCTCCAGTTAAGTTCCGATCTTGCTTGTATGACTTTAATACGTCTTTTTTTACTTCGTCGTATTGCTTTTTTGTTTTTGTTTTATTATTGCGTCTAGGTAAGTTTTGTGGGAGCTGCTGAATTGATTCCTTCTCTACCAATAATCCCATTTGTTTAAAGCCGTCAAATTGCTTATATTCATCAGTATCCGAGTATTTAATTTTTTTACTTTCCAACGTTTTTATTTCGTTTTCTGTAACTGTTTGTCCGACTTGATCTTTAATTAAATGATGAATATCAGAAATGTACTCAAATGTGTTTTTAAGTTCACATATTTTATTATACTCATTCTGACTAATAACTTCTCCTTTTTTACGTACGAGAAAATCTTCCAGATTTTGTATATATTTGAAGAGTTTTATTGCAAAGATTTCAGCCCTAAAATAAAAAAAAACAACAAAATTTAATGATTAAGATATTAACGAAAACTTCTTAGATAAAAGAATAAGTAGTTGATTTACTATATTTGTTAGAAAAAAATGGTGAAACAACTTACATTCTGTCTTATCGCTCTGTATTCCTCGCCGTTAAATGCTGAAATGATATTGAAAAGTTCGTAACGACGCATTCTATTGATTTTTAGGCTAGGCGAAAGTTCTGTAGTGTAGACGAATGTTCGGGATACTGGATGACGTGATAACTATTGATTTTTAGGCTACAACTAATTAAAAGTTGGTTCCTAAGGTATGGTTCAAGAAAAAAAAAGAGTAGTATAAACACTTGGGTGTTACCCATCAAGAATTATCAGTGTATTTTCGTTCTTTCAATTTGTAAACTCATTTATATATTTAAATAATAAAAAAGTACAAGAGCCTTTAGGCTCGCCGGTTCCCTTACAATAAATGCTGCCTTGTTAGTATTCTTTTAAGAGTAGTATATACAATGATGGTTCCGGGGGTTTCGGCCTGAGGGTGTTTCTTAATCAATATAAAGGGTTTATGTCGAGCTGTCTTACATTTTGGTTTGATGAATAAGATGTGTCGAGCTGTCTTACCTTTTGGTTTGATGGATAAACACTTTTTGAGGCTTTAAAGTGTCCCGGATTCATCATCATATATACTGCTTTAACTTATCAAGAAATGTTCAAATGAGAGTAAAGACATGTTATTGGAACATTGTTATTTAAAGAAAAAAAAACACAAAAAAAGGTAATTTTACCCCACCCACTTTTGAAGTTCTACTATTACGGCATAAATGCTCAGATAATGATTGTTCTAGCTATGTTAAATTAATAAAGTTTATACAATTAAAATGAATTTTCATTTATATTGTGTTGATACGGAAAAACGAGTCATAAGATTGTCAAAAAATGTTATTTTACCACTTTTTTAGTAAATTGATAGTGATAATTTTAAAGTTTGCCATATAATTGTCAGTTTGCCTCGATTGAATCATAAATAAACCGTATTTTATCTGATATTTTAAAATTATAACTATTTTGTACAAAATCTTAAAGTAACTGTTAAACACTGATTTACATTACATGTAATATAAATCCGTGCTATTCAAGAAACAACAAGAACCGGTTGAACCGGGTGATGCTCCCCGAGAAGGTTCTGGACACAGAAAGGTAAAAGAAATTGAACAAAGGGCAAAAACTCCAAAATTAGGCAAAGCCAAGTTATGTTTTTTTGCACTGCACTTCTATTCAATGAGATCTATCTATCTATAAAGTTTCCTGATGACATCAGAGTTATGTCTCGGGTAAAATTCAAAGTGTAACAAGAGGGCCATGATGGCCCTGAGGTCGCTCACCTGTATATAGGCCCCCCCCAACCACCCCCCAACATTGCAGGGCCAATTTAACCCAAGGGCTTTTATTTGCACAAATTCGGTAGAAACCCATAAGAAGATGTTTCATGCTAAACATCTAAGCTTTAGCTCATTGGGCTTTTTAAAAGAAGATTTTTTTTAAGTTTTTACTATACACATATAGTTAAAAACAATGACACCCATGGGGCCTGGCCAGTTTTGACCCCAGGGCTTTTATCTTAACAAACTTTGTAGACACTTACTAGAAGATGTTTCATGCTTAATATCTAAACTCTAGCTATTTGGGTTTTTTCAAAGATTATTTTAAGTTTTTGCTATACACATATAAAGAAAATCAATGACCCCTGGGGCGGGGCCAATTTTGACCCTAGGGCTTTTATTTGAACAAACTTGGTAGACATCCATTAGAAGATATTTCATGCTAAATATCTTAGCTCTAACTCTTTTGGTTCTTTAAAAGAATATTTTTTAAGTTTTTACTATATACATATAGGGAAAATCAATGACCCCCTGGGGCGGACCCAATTTTGACCCCGGGGCTTTTATTTGAACAAACTTGGTAGACACTTATTAGAACATGTTTCATGCTAAATATCTTAGCTCTAACTCTTTTGGTTCTTTAAAAGAAGATTTTTTAAGTTTTTACTATATGCATATAGGGAAAATCAATGACCCCCCGGGGCGGGGCCAATTTTGACCCCAGGGCTTTTATTTGAACAAACTTGGTAGACACTGATTAGAAAATGTTTGATGCTCAATATCTTAGCCATAGCTCTTTGAGTTCTTTAAAAGAAGATTTTTTAAGATTTTACTATATGCATATAGGGAAAATCAATGACCCCCAGGGCGGGGCCAATTTTGACCCCAGGGCTTTTATTTGAACAAACTTGGTAGACACCCATTAGAACATGTTTCATGCTAAATATCTTAGCTCTAGCTCTTTGGGTTCTTTAAAAGAAGATTTTTTAGTTTTTACTATATGCATATAGGGAAAATCAATGACCCCCGGGGCGGGGCCAATTTTGACCCCAGGGCTTTTATTTGAACAAACTTGGTAGACACTCACTAGAAGATGTTTCATGCCAAATATCTAAGCTCTAGCTCTTATGGTTTTTTAAAAGAAGATATTTAAAGTTTTTTCTTTCGGTTGCCATGGCAACCAGAGTTCTACATGGAATTAAATTCTTTGAACAATTTTTAAAGGTGACCACCAAAGGAACATTCCTGTGAAGTTTGGATGAAATTGGCTTAGTGGTTTATGAGGAGATGTCATTTAAAGTAAAAGTTTACGGACGGACGGACGGACGGACGACGGACGGACGACGGACGGACGGACGCCGGACGAAAAGCGATCACAAAAGCTCACCCTGTCACTTTGTGACAGGTGAGCTAAAAATGAACAAAGGGCAATAACTCCAAAATTAGACCAGGCTTTGTTTAAGTTCTTTAAGTATTACAGTTCTATCCAATTATATCTAGCTACCTACAAAGTTTCAAGTTGATATCTCCAATAGTTTTAAAGTTATGTCCCGGACAAAAGTCAAAAAGTAAAAATAAACAAAGGGCAATTACTTCAAAATAAGGCAAGGCAGAGTAATGATTTTTAAGCATTGCACTTCTACCCAATGAGACCTATCTATCTACAAAATTTCATGTTGATATCTCTTATAATTTTAGAGTAATGTCCCAGACAAAGTTCAAAGTGTCAAAATGAACAAAAATGAGATCTATCTACCTACAAAGTTTCATGTTGATATCTCTTATACATTTAGAGTAATGTCCCGTACAAAGTTCAAAGTATAAAAATTAAAAAAGGGGAATAATTCAAAAATTAGGCAAGGCAGAGTTATGGTTCTTGTGCACTGCACACCTACTCAATGAGATCTATCTACCTACAAAGTTTCATGTTGATACCTCTTGTTGTTTCAAAGTTATGTCCCGGACAAGAAAAGGGGACGGATGGACGGACGGACAAGGCGGCGACTATATGCTCCCCCAAAATTTTTCGGGGAGCATTAAAATTATATATCATATTTTGTAATTTACGACGGACATATCGGCGGCCATCTCGAATTTTTGTACTTTTGCTTGGTTTAAACATATTTATTCAAGCTCGATTGCGAAACAAGTTCTTGCAACTTATATTAATCACTTTCGAGTCCGCTTCCTGGAACCAACCAGTACTGGTGTCGTATGAAGAAACGTGGTCGTGACCCGAGTAGGGCTCGAACCCATTATCTCTGAGTTGAGAGGCAGACACCTTAACCACTATGCCACCACTCCCCTCATGTACTTTTGCTCGGGCTGCGTAACTTAAGAAATCGTATTTAAGCAACTCCAAATAATGTGCTTTATAATGGCAATGTTTCTTTTTGTGATACAGTAAGTTGCAATAAAATCCGCCATCTCTTGGACTATGAGTACAGCATTTTGGCGCAGTGTTTCATAAGCAAGAATGGACCCCAAACTAATCAGATCTACTTTCAGAAGGATTGTATATGCAATACACGTTTTATAAGAAACTTTGGTTTGGAGATAGAACCACTTGTATATGTTACTTAAATAAAAATGGGAAATTCTTAACATTCTGATTGAAAACTAGAACTCCGTGAGTCGGATGTGTCGCCTTGTGAACAATATAGTTTAGGAAAAATGGCCAGGACAAAAATGAAATATACAAATTGACAAAGGGTAATAACTCAAAAAATAAGAATTGCAGTGCAGCAGTTTCTGTGCAATGCACT
This sequence comes from Ruditapes philippinarum, assembly GCF_026571515.1. Lineage (NCBI taxonomy): Eukaryota > Metazoa > Mollusca > Bivalvia > Venerida > Veneridae > Ruditapes > Ruditapes philippinarum. The sequence continues at coordinate 2,270 of NW_026857121.1, read as the reverse complement.
TCTTATCAATAAGACCTATCATCCTATGAAGTTTCAAGTCTACAGTTTTTTTTAATAATTTATAAGAAATGGCCTGGACAAAAATAAAGTATGAAAATTAATAAAGGATAATAACTCAAAATAAGAGTGCAGAGTACTGGTTCTTATACACTGCACTCTTACTTAATGAGATCTATCATCCTATGAAGTTTAAAGACCATAGCTTTTATACTTTAGGAGAAATGGCTTGGACAAAAATAAAGTTTAAATTAACAAAGGGCAATAACTCAAAAGAAAAGACATGCAGAGTACATGTTCTTGTGAACTGCACTTCTTCTTAATGAAATCTATCATCCTATAAAATTTCATGTCCATAGCTTTTATACTTTAGGAGAAATAGCCTGGATAAAACTCAAGTATGAAAATTAACAAAGGGCAATAACTCAAAAAAGGAAATGCAGAGTACCGGTTCTTGTGCACTGCACTTCTTCTGAATGAGATCTATCATTCTATGAAGTTTCAAGTCCATAGCTTTTATACTTTAGGAGAAATGCCCCGGACAAGAAGTGCAGAGTACGTGTTCTTGTGCACTGCACTTCGGGTCATTATAAGAAGCTGGCAGTCAATCCGATTTATGACTGACTTATGTGCCGGACAACCTTAAGGGGACGCCCACGCCGACACAGTGACAAAAGTAAAACCTTTATGTCGCCTTTTTCAAGTCGACACAAAAATGGTCTTGTACTTCCAATTTATGTCTCTACAACTGCATAATTTTTATCAGTAACAGTAAATATAATAAAAGTTCCACGATTGACATAACCCTACAAGCAACAGCCATCTCTCTACAACAACCAATTTCAGACTGTCCGACCGCTTGTTAGGGTAAGGAGATTCACTTCAGGTCTTTGAAATTGACACAAAACATACAATAGTACAAAAAGTCCACATGCTTTTGAGAGGTATGCGAGAAGTTAGCAGGCAAAAGTGAACAATTTGTGCCATTATGCATTATTTACTAATATATAAGTATTTTTTCAGCGTTCTAATAGCCAATACTACATGCTAAAGTAATGGCTAAAAATCTTAGCATAGGGCACTGCTGTATCACACAAATTTTGAGTGTCTTCCCTGAATGTCTAATATAAAATAACAGAAACTGATATTTTAACCCTCTTTATTATTTCCACAGTTATTAAAATAATGACATATCATATGAAAACAAAAGTTTCTCAGAAACTCTTGCGTACAAAATATATACATGACAACTCTCAAGAAGTGATTTCTTATGTATGCATAAAATGTTTGTATGTACATGTATTAAGTCAAAATGTAAAATGAATCCATATATAAATTTAAATTACAATTGCAGGCACATTAAATCTCACAAATTCCATTCATATACTAGTATAACACATTACTAGAAGAGTCAAGTTTTTGAAAAACAAAATGGTGCAACAACAAAGTCAAACTTGTGTTTACGTTATATATATCCTGTGCCAATGTGACATCAGTTTATGGGCACACACATGTGAACTCTCCCACTTTAAGCGGGAGACTCCAACTTTTTGCATTCATATTTTCAAAGATCTTTCTTAAAATAAGGGGTAGTTTCACAAATTTAAGATATCTCCCTTTCTTTGAACTTCCATCTTTGTTTATTGCAAATTCTTAAATCTCCTTCTTTTTGAAGAAAAATCTCCCCCTTGATCATTGAAAAAAGTTCACATGTAAGTCCAGGGCAATATCAGAGAGAAATATCATGTCACTATATTGAAGTGCAAATAAGGAAATGCAACAGACTGTGAAAACTGTATAAAAGGGTGAAACATTTGATTGTGTTTCTTTTGTTTAATCACAATTTTGTATTTTTCCAAACTAGTTGTTACAGTACAAATAAATCAATTAACCAACATGGTGTTTTTTCCATCAAATTTCCATCTGTTTATTATCATTGCTATGGTTGGTGAAAAGACAAATTTAAAGTTATTACTAAATAACTAGAGGGAAATCATATGACATAACATTGTCCTCTGGTTTGTGAACTGAGAGTAAAGTATTATGTCATCTGATTATAACTAGTCATTAATATCCAGATTTTTCAAGTCTGAAGACAAAACAATAATTATTGCTATTATTATTATATTTTGATGTAGAATGTTTTAAAAATTAAAACTGGGTTATAACCTTTAAATCATGAAGTAATCTTTTATCATGAAGTAATAACCTTCAATCATGAAGTACATTGTAATAACCTTTACTCATGACATAATGAATGCTTGTATATGATT